>NC_141607.1:25825483-25980483 GCF_047967505.1 Dipteris shenzhenensis | reverse complement strand
TGCCTAATAGTAGCCCCCACATTCTTGAAGATATGAATGGGATCCAAGAGATGATTGATTTGCAACTAACCTTGAAAAGGAAGCTCATGAAAGATGGATAACCTCTTCATACCATGAGGAGGCTCCTCTGCATTCGCCCTCCAAGCCTGAATCCAGTCACTTGCCTTCAAATATGGTCGTGGTGGATCAAGCTGACCTCCATGCACGAGATGGTCCAGCGGAAGGTATCGAGCATGACCTTCATAAACATTTTTCCTCATATGTTTGGAGTATCATGCAAGCGGTTTCAAACCCAGTCCATAAACAGGACAAGCATGGTACCCACTTGTAACAAGTCTTGCAAGTCTGCATGAATGTGTTAGTATAAGACATGCGCGCGAAAGAGAGTCATAAAAGTATAACCCTATATTATACATGTAAAGACACAACCACATACCTGCGCACTCTCCGTATCCTGGGTAGTCATGCATGGTGGTTCACATCAAGATTCCCCTGACCAAAATGTCATTCTATGTCTAGGAGCTTTGGAAATATCAAAGACCCACACTCCTCTCCATAAGATTTGTAACTCCTCTATCAAAGTTCCACACACACAAGTTAGCCATGACTCCATAATCATACGTGACTCGATGCATTCCACATGAAAATGTCATCCATATGACCATAATGCACTGTACTTTTTGTACTATAAAAGAGCATCATTAAAACAATGAAGATGCATCTATTTTATAGCGTATATTGCCACAAATAATTACTTAATTACGTCAAGAGGTAAGAAACTTACATGCATCATACATCTAGATGATAACTCTCGCTCGCGCTCGTTTATTGTCTCTGCATCACGTTCGGCTTTACGTAGAGCCAGTTGTAGCCAATCAAGTGACATGTGAGTGGGGAGAAGAGCCAGATCCCGTGGATATGGTTGCGATCGCCTGTACATTACTCTAAATCTCGTCCTTGCATTTATTCTTTCTGCTTTGGCCACTTCATATCTCTCAATCCACTTCTGCATCTCAAGGCTATTGAGGATACAAAACTTATTGAATTTCTCCATTTGTTCTTCGCTCATCTTTCTTTCAATCCCTTTTCCTTGGGGAACCTTGCCAACGATGCGATCATCATCCTTGTTATGCCAAGCTTGCGGCATATCGGGATCCGTGGATGCAAGAAACTCTATGATATATACTAATGACTCTTGCACAAGCCATCCCTCTGCCATGCTTGCTTCTGGTCTTGCTCTTTCTCTTACAAATCCCTTCAAAGTTTTCATAAACCGCTCAAGAAAAAACATCCACCGATTATGAACGGTACCTACAATACCCACCTCATCAACTATGTGCACAAGCAAGTGGACTTGAGTTTTCATAATGCTTGAGAGAAAGTGCTTCTCAAGCAAGCATACGGCTTCGATGGATTCCACCCTAGCCTTCTCGATGCTCGATATGGAGATCTCTTTATGAGATATCCACCTATTTCACATGCCCATGTAATGTATTTTCATAATCAGTCTACAGATTATTCAGCTTAAATTGAAGAAAATGCAATCAATGCGATTTGATAGTAAGCATACCTCACAATACCACTGATCTTGAATATAGCATTTCTAACATCTTCTTGTAAGCACCCTTTTATTGTAATTGGGAGGATGAACTCTCAAAGCAACAAAGAAGTCATGTCAACAATATAACATAATCATAATTACGCTAATGCATCACGATTATCGGTACACTAATTTTACAGCTTAGAATACCGTAAGACCTTGTGCCAATCATGGGACTTGAGTCCACTAAGCTTATTGTCCTTTGAAAAGGCTCCTTTCAAGCAACGCATGTACCCTGTTAGTGTTTGGAAAGAGGCAATGTCTGCCTTGACCGTTGCCTCCTCCCTCGTAGAGAGGATCCACGTTGCTTTCGGGAGGACAACTTTTCCCGAAGCATGCACTTGGGGCCACAAATGAGACATCCTATTCATAGCACGCAAGTCTTCTCGCACTCCTCTCGAGTGTTTGGAACCAACCAAGTGTGCCCAAATAGTAGCCCCCACATTCTTGAAGATATGCATGGATCCAAAAGATGATTGATTTCTAACTAGCCCCAATAAGGAAGCTCATGAAAGATTGATAGCCTCTTCATACGAGAAGGAGGTTCCTCTCCATTCACCCTCCAAGCTTGAACCCAGTCAATTGCCTTCAAATATGATGGTGGTGGATCAAGCTAACCTCCACGTGCGAGATGGTCCAGCGGAAGGTATCGAGCATGACCTTCATAAACATTTTTCCTCATATGTTTGGAGTATCGTGCAAGCAATTTCAAACCCGGTCCACAAACAGGACAAGCATGGTACCCACTTGTAACAAGTCTTGCACGCGTGCATGAATGTGTTAGTATAAGACATGCGTGTGAAAGGAGTGTGAAAGAGAGTCATAAAAGCATAATCCTATATTATACATGTAGAGACACAACCACGTACCTGCGCACTCTCCATATCCTAGGTAGTCATGCATGGTCCACACCAAGATACCCCTGACCAAAATATCATTGGTATGTCTAGGAGCTCTAGAAATATCAAAGACCCGCACTCCTCTCCATAATATCTGTAACTCCTCTATCAAAGGTGCCATGTACATGTCCATATTTTTTGCCTTGTACTTCCCTGGCACAAGTAGTGCAAGCATGAGGTGTCTCTTTTTTATTGTTAGCCATGGTGGGATATTGTAATTCACCATGACTATGGGCCATGTCAACCAAGATGTTGAGTGTAACCCGAAAGGATTCACGCCATCCATGGTGAGCCCAAGATGTAAGTTGTGTGGCTCCCTCGCAAAGTCCGGCCACTGATTGTCTATGTGCTTCCAAGCTACACAATCTGCAGGAATCCTCAATGTGTCATCAGTGGACTAATGAGATGCATGCCATGTCATCAACTCCGTTACGGATTTGCATCAGAACATGTGCTGTATTCTTGCAATGATGGGAAAGTGTCTCAAGAACTTTACCGGTATCTGCTCACCCTACAAGTCATCTCTATATCATTGTTCCCCACATTTCGGACAACTAGCCAAATCTCCATGCTCATGATGAAAGAGAATACAGTCATTACGGCAAGCATGGATGGTATCATAATCCATACCCACCGTTGTTAGCATCTTTTTCGCTTCATCTCTTGATGCAGGCATGGTATTTGGTGCAGGCAACTTCTTCTAGAGCAACCTATCACATTTCAAACATACATAAGCTTCGAATAATGATGATTCGGTACACCAATCCATACATGATGATTCTCAAAACAAATAATATCCAAATAATTAGTCAAATTAATGCAAGAGCTAACCTCATTAAGGCCGAGACACTTGTATCCGACCACCCATACTTTACTTGCAGATTCAAGATTGAGAGATCACATCACACTCGTGTATACTGAATTTGAGTACCCTTAATGTTGGATTCATGATGCTCCAATATGTCATCTTGTTCTAGTTATACCCAAGATAACAAAGTTGACTCTATTACAAATTTTATTCAAATGAATGCGAGGTTGAATGAGCTAATTTATGTTATTCCTAGTTTTAAGTATAATTGATTATCTATTTATTAGTAATACCTCCTCAAACTCTGCAGGCTAAGTGGTTTAGTGGAGATTTTGTTTGGGGTATTCTTTCTATTGTTGATGTGAAAGAACATTATGAAGAGCGATGCTCCAACACAACCAGATCTCAAGTCATTCATAGCTTGGCGGGCCAAGTCAAAGTCTATGTGTGTTTTGCAAGAACAAACATTCATGTCTTTGAGTTTCATGATGTACCAGGGCTTACAATGCTCAAAGCTCCTCTGCCCAATTGAAATGTCCGGATTATGATCCACAAACTTGAGATACAACTCCGTCTGCTGACCCAACATGTGGGAACAACATAACAATGAGCCCCCTTTTTGCTACTACTAAAAGGATACAAAACACAGTCTAATTAAAGTATATAATGAATCAAAACAATTTTCAACCACCGCGTTGGTTTAGGACGGTCACAATTTCAATCATCGGTCTAGTTTAGGACACGTTTAGGACAGTCACAATTTCAATCATCGGTCTAGTTTAGGACACATTTAGGACAGTCACAATTTCAACCACCGGGATGGTTTAGGACACTATCACAGTTTCAACCACTGGGATGTTTAGCTTGACGGTCTCAACTTCACATATTAGACAATAATGAGTATATTTCTTTTCATTTTTAAATTTCACCATTAGAAAATAACAATATATTGCTTTTCATTTGTGAATTCCACAATTTAATAGTGGTATATGACCCGAATAGCAAGAAATTAAATTTAACGAATTTAAGTACTAAGAAACACAATAATTTCAACCACCCGGCTAGTCAACGACTAATGTCTGTTCAACCACACTGGTTCAAGACAATCACACAACTGGTGATTGAGCTGAAGCAGCCACGGTTGCATGATGTTCCAACCACCGGGATGGTTTAGTAAAATAACAATATATTGCGAAATATATTGTTGTTAATTTCTGCTCAACCATGCCATCGGGCTAGACAACAACTAATGTCTATTCAACCACGTTGGTTTAGGACAATCACATATTAGACAATAACAAGTATATTTCTTTTCATTTCTGAATTTCACCATTAGAAAATAACAATATATAGCTTTCATTTCTGAATTCCACAATTTAACAATGGTATATGATTGGAATAGCAGGAAATTAAATTTAACGAGTTTAAGTACTAAGAAACACAATAATTTCAACCACCGGGCTGGTCAATAAACTAATGTCTATTCCATGATGCTAGTTCAGGACAATCACATAACTAGTGATTGAGCTGAAGCAGCCATGGTTGCATGATGTTCCAACCACCGGGCTGGTTTAGTAAAATAATAATATATTGCAAAATATATTGCTATTAATTTTTGCTCAACCATGCCACCAGGCTAGACAACAACTAATGTTTGTTCAACCATGTTGGTTGAGGACAATCACATCATTGGCCATTGAGCTAAACCAGCCTACGGTTGCATATGATGTTCCAACCACCAGGCTGGTTCAAGACAATCACATTTAGTCCAAGCCTAGTTTAAGAAAAGAAACATGTAAACTATCCCAAAGATCAATCACAAACAACCACCGGGCCTTTCATCCTATCCGCTTCTTACAGATGTCCTTTTTATTTTGAGAAACTCTTGTATTTTTGTGCCAAAACGTCGTCACTGTAGCAATGACTTTCGCACATAGGCTATCTCTCCTTTTCTTATGTTGTGTTGAAGCCCACATACTTCTCGGATCGGGATGATCATGCTTCTTCTCTACGTTCAACTGCTGGAGCCATGTTGGTCCTTCTGATTGACAACATCTTAGACATTGTGCACCCAAGCCATTTCTCCTTTGTTTCAGGGGACACCAACATAGCTAATGTCGCCCTCTTTGTAGCTAGTTGATCTAAGCTGTGCACTGCTTTCACTTTCTATAGGCCATTTCTCAGGTTAGAGATCATCGCCTCTTGGGCGTGCATCTCCCGAGGTGTTGGTAGGGTTGTTACTCTACAAAATTTAGGGTGTAGGCTAAAGCTTGTGAAGACTCAAGACTGGTAATCACCTGAATAGCCTGATGTTGCTGCCTTGAATGCTCCCACCAATCGTGATACCATAGCTCGTGTTCTTTGCTTCGATGGCAATGATCGAATGTGTACATTTGCAACCGCTTCTTGCTACTGCTCTATAAGGAGTCTTCTTTGTTCTTGTTGTTTCTCCCTTCACAGATGTTGCAAAAGTGTCTTCCGTTGTCGATTCGATACTTTGCCAGTGCTTTCCTCGACCCGCACTCTATTCCTTGTGCCTTGACCTGGCTTTTTGGCTTTCTTGTCTTGCAGCCTCTGTCTACTTCTCTTGCAAGCCATGGCAAGCTGCATGTTGCCATTGACGCCATGACCACAATCAGTCCAGAATACACCCAGAGAAGCTAGCTGGTGAGGCAAGCAAAGAATAGAAGACAACTTACCCGAAAGAAGACAATGGCAAACCAAAGTTTGTGCAAGGTCATGTTGAGGTGTGTGTGGGTTGCACGGCGTTTGCAGGGTGGGGCAGTTGCAAGTACTTAAATCTTCCAAGATTTGATGGGCGAGAGGTGTGAAAATTTGAAATTCGTGGGAATAACAAAATTTCAACCGCCAATTTTTCCCCCTCCGTGAATACACGTCAGCAGAATTGGATATCCCAAACAAGTGCAATGTGGCCTAAAATGCTTCAAAACACAAATAGGCCAAAGGGCACGCTATCAGGTTTGATGATGTGTATTATTAAATTCAATGACCTTTGGCATGCTTATGAGCCGCATAGCAAGCAAGTGGATGGAAAAAGAAACAATTCAAAATCATAAATAGTGTTGGATTTATTAAAATATCTTTGCACATGCACAAATTGCACTTTTCTAACTTCTTCCATTTTAGGGTGAATCTAGATACCAAGGGCGAAGCCCTTGGTGACATTATATTCGAGGCCATTTCGGGGCCCATTTTAGTGGTGGAAGTTTTCCACAGGCACTAAGAAAAGTGCCATGTTTTTCTCGTGCGACCACTGTTCTACAAGTCAGTGAAAAGTTGCCACAGAAAATTGCATCGTATGCATATGCACAAAGATATTGGGAGTGACAGAATCATTCTTATCACCTATTGATGCAAAATCATCACTAGGAAGTGACTGTGTGGTCAAATACCACTCTCGTCAGTTTTGCAAATTTGCCCTTGTGAGGCAGAAGTTGTGTTTTTTTGCAGTGACAGAATATTTTGCAGTGTTTTGTAATAGCGTCTGATGCTCTTTCACAGATTGTCACTGAAAAGCTTGACAAGAACAACTTCCAAGCATGAAAATTTAGAATGACAAATTTCCTTAAGGGAAAAGGCTATTGGGGGTTCATTATTGGAGCTAAACAAGAACTAGTTATTCCTAATGTTCCCAATCAACAGGAGTTGTAGGCATTTAAAGGATGGCATGAGAGAGCCAGAAAAGTTATGTACTAGCTGTCTATCAGTATTTCAGATTCGATGATTGTGCATATTCCGGATGCAAGCACGCTGAAGGAGGCATGGGATACTTCGACAAAAATGTAATATAGCACAAATACGCAAGCCAAAAAAATGCAGCTCAAGTAGGAGTTGCATAATGTGTAGAGAGAAAATATGAGCATCGATGACTACCACATGAAGGTGAAGAAGATTGCAGATGCACTTGCTTCCATTGGATCGCCAGTGGACGATGATGATTTTCTATGACCTTGAATGGTCTAGGAAAGGATTATGCACAATTCCGGACATCCATTGCCGTCCGTGAAAAATTTCCTGATTTTGAGGAGTTGATTGCTCTTCTAATTTCTGAAGAGCAGAGAAATGTTGGTGCATCTTCTTCAGGAGGAACTTTAAAAGAAACTATCTTCTACTCAAATGCTGGAAGAGGTAGAGGCAGAGGTAGAGCAGGCCAATCTCGAGGCCATGGCAGAAATCAGAATATGCAGCAAATTCAAGAAAACCAGTCCTATGGAGGAGGACGTGGTAACTTTAGAGGCAGGGGGAGCCAAAGAAGTCGTGGTGGATGGCAGAGAGGCCAAAATGCAAATAGCAATGTTGAATGCTACTACTGTGGTAAAATGGGTCATATGGTTAAAGACTGCTATAAAAAGCAGAATGACATCATGATTGGAAAATTGCAGTAAGGCAATTATGCATCCTCTAGCAGATAGTGTGATGACAGAAATGAGCAATTCTTTATGGTGCAGCACATGACCAATTCTGTGACAAGTGCAGAATAAAGCAATGATGTGTGGTATGTTGACTCAGGTGCATCAAACCACATGACAGGTCATGCAGAATGGATGCAGGATGCAAGGAAAATGGAAAGACTAGGATTTGTGGAGACTGGTGATGATACTACACATCCTATTGTGCAAATTGGTAAAATTCCTTTGTCTATGCAGGATGGGAAAAAGAAATACCTGTCTGATGTATTTCATGTCCCAAATATCACCAAGAACCTAGTTTCTATTGGTCAAATGGTTGAGCAGGGCTTGTAGGTTAGATTTAATCCTCATGGATGCTTTGTTGAGGATATGAAAAATAAAGGTTGCTTGATAGCAAAAGGGAAGAAGAAGGGAAGGAGGTTTACGTTGGATGCGGACATGCCTAAATTGAGTGCAGCGATGTTTGCACATGAGATCGGTGTAGTTGCAGATATTGATATTTGGCATAAATGCATTGGTCATGTTAATGTACAACGACTTAAATTAATGCAGGCCCAAAATATTGTTGCAGGATTGCCTAAGTTCAAGGTTGCAAAAATGCATAAGGTATGTGAAGCCTATCAATTTGGAAAACAAGCAAGGAAACCATTTCCTAGACATGTTCAAGAGAGTAAGAGGCCATTGGAATTAATCCACTCTAATGAGTGGACTACTAAAGCTGCATCTATTAGAGGTTGTTATTATTTTGTCACTTTTATTGATGACTATAGGAGAAACAAGCTTTTAAAGCTATGGTTGAAAAAGAAACAAGCCTGCATATAAAATGCCTAAGGTCAGATGGAGGGGGAGAGTACCTCTCAAATGAGTTTGCAAGTTTCCTACAGGAGCATGGCATAAAGTAGCAATATTCATGCAGTCATACCCCACAACAAAATGGACTTGCAGAAAGGAAAAACAGGCATATTGGAGAGGTATCTCCTTGTAGGAAAATAATACAATGTCTGTGCTCAACAGATAACAGGATCTCGTATGCAAGAGATAAAATTTGATAGTATGGAGAATCAAAATTTTGATTATTGTAAAAGTGATACAATAGATGGCGCTGCCTCCTAGCAGTGCGTTCCTATGTAAGAAGCTTCGATGGTGTGCTGGAAACAGTAGAGGACGGAGGCTGGATGCTAAGGAATCAAGGTTGCTGTAGCCAGCGATGAATATGGGCTTCACGAGCTTGCTCTTATATAGCCACCAGTTGTAGTCAGTTAGACCCAATTGGGAGACCGACCCAGTCTGCCCAAAACGGCTGACTGGAGGTCAGTCCCGAAATAAGCCACCAACCACATGTTAGAACTGTGGCACACGTTAGAACCATGGTGCATAATCTGGGACTCCAAACGGGCCCCGCAACCCAAGAGTGGGCTGCCTCGAGAAATGCTCCGTCTACCTTAGTGCGGTCAATCATGGGATGCCTTCCCACACTTGCATGTAGCTTGGTTGGCAGTGTGCCAACTCTATCTGAAGCCGTCCAGCCATCAGGACACACATGGCCCCCATCTAGTGTCCAAACTAGGACCTACCAGATAACCGAGCTACTCAAATGCCTTCTCCTTATATGGGGGGCTCACAAGTAGAGTTAGTTGTAGTTACACGAGAGTGTGATATCTAACATGCCCAATGCCAAGTCGATGAAGATGCCTCTCCAGCAAGTCTCTTCCAAGAGCCTTCGTGAAGATGTCCGTAGCATTCTCTGTAGTCGAACAGTACACCAAGTCGACCTCTCCATCCATGATAAGCTCACTTACAAAGTGATTGAATCTCAATGTGTTTTGTGCAAGCGTGGAACACAGGGTTCTTTGCAATTGCCATGCAACTCTGATTGTCACATGATAACTACGTAGGCTTGTTCTGCACTGCACCCATGTCCCCTAAAATCCTCCTCAACCACACTATCTCACAAGAAGCAAAACATGCTGATTTGTACTCAGCCTCGATAGAAGAAAGAGAAACTATAGGTTGCTTCTTGCTGACCCATGACACAGCTCCAAATCCAAGTGAGAAACAGTAACCTATCACTGATCTCCTGCTATCCACGTCTCCTGCCCAATCCGAGTCACAGAATCCAGTCAAGGTGTTGCCCTTGGTATAGGTGATGCCATAATCAAGTGTGCCTTTGATGTATTTCAGCACCCGCATCCCTGCCCTCCAATGGTTCTCCCGGGGCTTATTGGAAAACTTGCTTAGTACACCAGTCACAAAACTGACGTCCGGCCGTGTGTTGCACAAGTAAATCAAACTGCCCACAAGACTTCTATACTTCGCTTCATCCACCAGTGGTGATGAATCCTCATTTGAGAGCTTCATGTCAACCTCCATAGGGGTGCCAACTGTCTTGCACTCAACCATGCCAAATGCCTTCAGTATCTCTCTAGCATACTTCAGCTGTGAGATGAAGATTTGTTTTGGCTCTTGCCAAACCTCAATCCCCAAACAGAAATGCATCAGTCCGAGGTCTGTCATTTCAAACTCTCTTCCTAGCAACTTCTTTGTTTGCGAGATCTTCTCTTCATGGTTCCCTGTTATGACAAGGTCATCCACATAAAGGACCATGATCATACACCTACCTCCTTCTTTGTAGATATACAAATTTGCATTAGATGGGCTCCAGATGAACCCGTTTTACAAAAAGTAGGCATCAATCCGCTTGTATTATGCTCATGGGGCCTGTTTCAGCTCGTAATGTGCCTTCTTCAGTTTACAGACTTTACCTTCTAAACCGAGGATCACAAAACCTAGTGGTTGTTCCACATATACCTCCTTCTTGAGATCGCCATTTAGAAAGGCGGATTTTACATCCATCTGAAACACGGGCCAACTTTCCTGTGCTGCTAAAGCCAAAACACTACGAATTGTGGTTAGTTGAGTTGTGGGAGCAAAGGTATCCTGATAATTTAAACCATGTACCTGTGCGAATCCTTTTGCCACGAGCCGAGCCTTGTACTTATCCAACATGCCATTGGACTTGTACTTGGTCTTGTACACCCTTTTGGTGCCAATTACCTTGTGTTTTAGTGGTCGATCCACAAGGTCCTAAGTGTTGTTCTTCATTATGGAGCCATACTGCGACTGCATAGCCTCCATCCACCTATCATCACCCTGTACCTCTTCAAGACACTTGGGTTCTTCAGCACAGATCACCTCTGTGATCAAAGCGTAGTTGACCAAGTGTTCCTCCGCCCTTCTTTGCTGCTCTAATCCCTTGGACCGGCGGTGTTCGGATGATTCCTTTTCAATGGCTGGAGGTTCTCTGCCATCCAAAAGCTACTTTACCCACTTCGAGAATGGCCGTTGCCATTGTGGTTCTGTAGGCTCTTCTTCCTCTTCTTTATCTTGAATCCTCCCAAGCACCGTTGGGGGAGTTCGGTCTGCTGTTGGTGGTTGTACTAGATGGATATCCTGGACCTAGTTGTCTGGGAAGAAAGCATCCTCCTCCAATCGATGCGGCTGTTTGGAGAAGACCACATCGCGACTTACTATGACCTTCTTGGTAACAGAATGATAGAGATGGTAATCCTTCGCCTCTTCACTGTAGCCCAAGAAAATACACTTCCAACTCTTTGGTTCCCATTTGGTCCTATTAGCAGCAGGGACATGCTTAAAACAGTCACATCCAAAAACTCTGAAATGTGCAACTAAAGGTTTCTTACCAGAAAAGGTCTGCAGTGGAGTCATCCCATTCACAGCCTTCGTGTATCTACGATTCAAAATGTAAACTATCATGTTACATGCTTCAGCCTAGAAAGCCTTTGGCAAATCTTTTCCTTTCATCATACTCCTGCCCATTTCGCAGATGATGCACATTTTGCACTCTGCTACTCCATTTTGCTGTGGTATATGTGATCTCAACTTCTTCACCTTCCTCCCCAATTCTTTCTCGACCATTACATGCCATTCTTTGAACTTACTAAAGGCCTCATATCCTTCTACTATAGTCGTCGATCAGTGTCATGAAGTAGTAGGAACCATCCAAGGCTTCCATCTCCATCTTTCCGCAGAGGTCCGTGTGAATGAGCTTTAGAGGAGCCTTTGCCCTACTGGCCTCTTTAGGAAAGGGCTACCGATGCTGCTTTCCCATCATGCAAGCTTCACATACATCGGGCAGATCTGTAATTTTTGGTAGGTCTGCAATCATTCCACTTTTATGCATCTCCTTTAAAGAACTAAGGTTTAGATGACCAAACCTCTCATGCCACAGCTTAGTGCTGCTCACATTGGAAGTCCAAACTAGGACCTACTGGATAAACGAGCTACTCAAATGCCTTCTCCTCATATGGGGGGCTCACAAGTACAGTTAGCTAGTTCCCGCATAGTTACATGAGAGTGGAGCATTGATATCTAACACTCGTGCCACGCTCAACGAAAAAGACCTGCCAGATTATTATTGGGCTGAAGAAGTTGCTACAACAGTCTAGATAATGAACAGGACTCCCAGTGCAACAATACATGGCATGACGCCAGAGGAGAGGTATACTGGTAGGAAACCAAGTATTTCTCATTTGAAAGTTTTTGGTTGCATTGCCTATGCTCATGTGCCAGATGAGTTGAGATCCAAGTTGGACCCGAAAGCTAAGAAGTGCATCTTTATTGGTTATTCTCTGCAGCAAAAATGGTATAGATGCTATAACCCTTCTACTCGTAAGTTTACAGTAAGTAGAGATGTTGTGTTTGATGAGATGAGCAGCTAGTATAAACCAATAAATGTGATTGATGATGTAGATGCACAAAATGGTAATGCTGCATTGAATTAATAGAAGCAATCACAAAATATTAGTGGACCTGTAGTGTCCTCTAGCAGTGGTTCACATACTTTGCCATGGACAAGCAGATTGAGATTAGAATGATCTCCTCAAAGCAATGCAGATAGTGGTATGCAAGTATCACGAAAAGGAAAAGACAAAGTAGATCAGCCCATGGTTGATGTGAATGTAGGTCACCCTTATGTGGATGGTGAATCCAATGGCTCAGAAGAGAGCCTTGATGATGAGTTGGGTATTCTTGTTGTTACACTTGGAGTAAGGAAGATAAGGGGTGTTTTGAGAGCATCTGGTAGTGAGCCTATTTTGCACAGGTCTACCAGAGTTAAGTATCCTGTGGATAGACTAAAATATGATGGATTTACAACCATTCAGTATGCCTATATGGTCAAAGTGATACATGAATTAGAACCCACTTCTTTTGAGCAAGCCATGGGAAAAGAAAAATGGGAGAAAGCCATGGATGAAGAAATGGATGCTTTGGAAGCAAATGCTACATGGGAATTGGTGCCTTTGCCTAGAGACAAGAATGCAATTGGCTGCAAGTGGGTTTATAAGGTGAAGCACAATGCATATGGTTCTGTGAATAGATACAAGGCAAGATTAGTTGTCAAGGGGTATGCACAGACATATGGCATTGATTATGAAGAAATATTTAGTCCACTTGCAAGGATGGCAACCGTAAGAGCAGTCATTGCTATGGCTGCATTAAAGGGATGATCTTTACATCAGATGGATGTAAAGAATGCTTTCTTGCATGGTGATTTGCAAGAAGAGGTCTATATGGAGCAGCCACTAGGTTATGTTCATGATGTTCATATTGAGTTTATTTGCAGGTTGAAGAAAGCCTTATATGGCTTGAAGCAAGCACCCAGAGCATGGTCTGACAAGATAGGATAGTATCTTGTCACTATTGGCTTTCAGATTTCCAAGGCAGATTTCTCACTTTATGTGAGAAAAATAGAGAAAGGCATTATGATGCTTATCATTTATGTTGATGATTTGATCATCACAGGTGATAGTGATGAAGATATCCTTCATGTGAAAATGTTATTGAAGCAAAATTTTGAGATGAAGGATTTGGGAGAGCTGCGTTACTTCTTGGGCATTGAGGTGATTAGATCCACAAGTGGGATATGGCTCTTGCAGAGGTAGTATGGATTGGACATGTTGTCCAAATATGTGTAAGCCTATTTCAGTTCCTTTGGAGCAGAATGTGAAGACGAGCACAGATGCAAGTGAGCTTCTGCAAGACCCTACTATGTACAAATGCATAGTAGGAAGTTTGATTCATATGACTATTACTAGGCTAGATTTGAGCTATGTTGCTGGTTTGGTAAGTCAGTTTATGCAGGCTCCAAGGAAACTGCATTTGGATGCAGCTAGATGCATACTGAGGTATGTGAAGTCCACATTGTAGTATGGACTATTTTATGAGATTGGGGTTGAGATACAGTTGCATGGATACACTGATGTTGATTGGGCTAGTAGTATTTCTAATAGATGATCTACCAGCTCTTTTGGGAGTGTTGCAGTCACTTGGAGTAGCAAGAAACAGCCTACAGCTACCTTGTCGGGCAGAGAGGCTGAGTACAGTGGTGCAGCAATGGCTGGAGGCAGCTTCATTGCATAAGCTACTTTACGATATGCATTAGCCTATAGATGGGCTAGTTGTCATTTATTGTGACAACATTAGCAGTATACACTTGGCAAATAACCCATTCTATCATGCTAGAACAAAGCACATTGAGGTGCATTATCACTATGTGCGGGAGAAGGTTCTAGTAGGTCTTATTGATCTACTTTATGTTAGCACAGAGGATTAGGTAGCTGACATATTCACGAAGGCATTGGGTGCAGAGAAGTTGCACAAGTTCAAAGACCTACTTGGTGTGCAAGGATTGGGATTGAGCTCGAGGGGGAGTGTTGAGATATCGACCTCCACTCGTGATATGCCAAGGTGACCATTGTGCATTTATGTCACCGACTTGTTAGCTGCAGATGCGGTTGGTACACCACCCATGAATAATAGGTGGATAACAACTATCTTTATGTACTCTAGTTAGTGGCTTAGTTAGTATGCCACTTAGGTTAGCTGAGTTTGGTTTGAGACCCACATATAGGGTTCACCTATGCCTTTTGTACTTAGAGAGTTCTTTTGGCTTTCACAACTAAGAAGAGGAAAATTGTTTTCAGCCTCCACCTTTGTGTATATTCCCCCATTGTGTATGTGAGAAAGCTACAAGTGAGACTCCTTACTTCTCTCCCAATCTCTTCACAACCAATACCAACAACTATCAATGTTTTAAGACCACCATGTAGTAGTCCCAATAGTTTGGATTCCAAATTTTCAATCCGTTTTGGTTTTCAACAAATCAAAAGAAAGTTATGGAGTGTGCCCTCAAATGGCTATGCATCACTTTAGCACCAGGGAAAAAGTTAAGGGCAGAGTTTTAGCCCAAAGGCAAATTTGAAGGCTCCATTTGATATGAAAGGGCTATTCTAATAGACTTCTATAAGTCATTTTTAGCCCCAAAAAAACAATTTCACCCACAATCATAAACTAAATTTTGTCATCCCTTTCTTGAGAGGATATACGTGTTGGTTTCGATTTCACCCACCATTCCTTGAGAGTATACGCAGACTGTTTTCAGTTTCCCCCCCTCCCCCAATCTCTCATGCTTTTGAGATTTATCTTCTTCCACGTAAACTGCTTATTGTAGATGCGTTATCATCTCTTTTAGGCTGTGGTTGTAGCAATACCGATACACTCACCTTGCCTTCAATTCTTATCACGAAGTTCCTATTCTCTTTGCTTGAGCGGTAGGAAAGATGTGTCCAGTCCTTGTATTCGCCCTTCTTCTCGAAGTTTTCAAATTTTTTCATTGTAGGGGGGACACAGATCAAATGCATCCAACATGGGCTCCTACAAAACAATTCAGTGAGAAATCCAAAGGTGAAATAGACAGCTTAAAAGATTTTATTACATATAAAGAGGAAATGCTCCAAAGATTTCCTGATTGGAAGCCCTCTTGGAAGTAACACATAGCTGTAATTAATAGCAAGACCTACCAATTGATAAAGGACCTTGAAAAAATGCGAGAAGATGATATTAAGGTAGAATGGCCTTTATTTTGGCCAAATGTTGGTAGCAACTTGCATCCAGCATGTGGTCTCTTTGAAAATGAGTTTGAATCACTACTCCCGCACCCATATTGTGGACCCATGAAGAGAGAGTTCATGCCACAAATAGACATAGATGACCATTGTTTTGTTGCAGAGTTTGACCATCAGATGATGAACATGAGAACATGAAGTCTTGGGTTGCAAAAGTGGTGGACGTGAGCATGGATGACCAAGGGAGAGCTACAACATTTACAATAGTATGGTATGAGCCAAGGGGTAGGAAGGAGAACCAGGATAACAATGTTGAAGAAGTGAAAGGAAAGCATTAAGCTAAACACAAAACAAGAGAATGCTCATAGAATGAAGAAGGGTGAGGTCCATATGTAGGCACCTCTACATGAGCCACCAAGCTCCACAATCATCTCCTCAATCAGCTTCTAAAATCTCTCAATCATCCTATGTGGCATCTACCACCACCTAATAGTGCTTATGGGCACCTAACTGTGCCTCTAGCACACACATATAGAACCCAAGGTGTGCCTGGGGCATACACCTTGAGATATCCCATCAAACCCCCCCTCAAGGGAATGCCTCAGGCTATGTTAAGGATACATCTAGTCACATAGTGTCTCAAGCCATCTTATGGTGGTCAAAGATAAATCTATGGCTAGGATCTCATGCTAGCAAGGGTTCCCAAGGGTGTGAAGTCAAACAAAGGGATACATAAGACTTTCCAATGGTTATCTCCCCTGCATGTACATGCACACAATGTCTACAAGAGGTACCATGGAGCTAAACACATACACATGGCCTACATCATATGGTGACCAGAGGTGTTTACAAAGAACACAATAGTTTATTCCATTCATTTTGGAGGACTATCCAGGTAGAGTACCTTGACTCAACATAAAAGAGAGATCTGAAGCCTATGTGGAGTTGGTTCAAAAAGCATAATCATCATAGGAGGCCTCATCTTGTGGAGGCACATCAATTGAAAGTAAATTGGCAGTTTCTGGTTTTGTAGTTGCTTCCTTCTTGGCCTTATAAAACTTTTCATGGTGATTGGTTTTGCCACAATATTTGTAAGGATTGATCTTGAAGCAATCTTTTGAGAGGTGATTAGTCTTCCCACAATGTTTGCAAGGTGGAAACTTGCCCATTTGAGTTTTTATGGCATAGCCTATGTCATTTCCTCTCCGGAGTTCCTTGTGCCTTTCTTCTTCTTGAAGGGCAGTAATAAGACTTTCAAGAGTAGGATTAGGAAGATTTTTCAATGTGGTGACAACATGATCATAATCTTCAGGCATACTTTTGAGCAATATTGCCATTGCATCATCCGTAGTGATCGGAGAGTTGATAGAGGCAAGTTGAGTCATGAGACTCTACATGTGATTGACATGGGCAGCCAAGGGAGTGCCACTAGCCATCTTCAATTCAAATAAAGCAATCTTAAGTGACAATTTTGAGATGTGAGAGCTAGCACCAAAAAGAATATCAAGTTTTTTCCAAGATTCAGAAGGAGACTCCATATCAGAAATGTGATGAATATAGTCATCTCCAAAGCCAAGAGCAATAATGCCATAAGCTTTCTCCTCTCTAGCAGGATCTTGTGCCGGGCGTGTAGGAGATGAGGATTCTCCAGCACTAGAGGCTGTTGAAGAAGAAGTTGAAGTAGGTTTGACAAGCCCCCAAAGGTTTTCCCTCATCAATGCAAACTTAACTTTCATCTGCCATGTGTGAAAGCCTTTACCATTGAACTTATCAATATTCAAGAAGGTAGCCATGAGAGGCTCTAACCCAAAATGGGCAGTGTCTACTCTCTTACAAGGCTAGAAAAAGATAAAAAGCTTCAAAGTACAAGCATTTGGTGTAGCAAAGACTAGTAACTAAATTCCATATTAAAAATCGTAATGGAAATGATACTTCAACTTGCATGCTTCATAGAGGTGGCTAAATGAAAGTATTTCAAGCAAATCTAGCTATAGCAACCTAAAGGAAAGTTGTAGCGACAATTGTACTGATGCTATTCAACACTTTAAAGTATCAAAAATGCCAAAGTAGCATCTAATGTAGCACCAAATTCACAACACTGTCAAAACTGTCCAAAATAGAGGCCTGATCTTGGAGGGCTTGTATCTCACTCTTTAAGGCAAAGAAAAGAGGGCTTTCTAGGTAGAAATAAAGCTGGTATACCAGAGAAG
The DNA here is from genome assembly GCF_047967505.1 of Dipteris shenzhenensis. Lineage (NCBI taxonomy): Eukaryota > Viridiplantae > Streptophyta > Polypodiopsida > Gleicheniales > Dipteridaceae > Dipteris > Dipteris shenzhenensis. The sequence goes on along the minus strand of NC_141607.1, from coordinate 25,962,611 downwards.
AGCCACTGAAGAGGAAAGGCAAAATGTCGTGTCACATCGCCATAGCCAGGAGCTTGATTATCGACTGGTTTTTTGTTTGTTTCTCCTCAAATGCTTAACCAAACCAGCTCAAACTTCATCAGCAGCTTGTTTGTAGTGTCGCCCAACTCATGCTCAGAGGAATTATCTAATAGTTGAGGCATTGGGTAGAATTGTGTGAAAGTTCATTGAGCGAAGAAGCTATCAGCATGGACGTATGCGAGAATATACTTCTAATTGCTTGCCACTAGGAGGTCGCCCATATTTAAGGATGTTTGGTTTGAAAGGGCTCTGGGAATGGTTGCTTATAGGTAGAGAACAAGCTCACACAAAATTTTGGAAGGAAAATGGAAAATGGCACAAGAAGAAGAAGAAGAAGAATATGACATGGCATAAATGGGCTCAAGGAGGATCATAGTGCTCTGATACCATGTTGAAGAAGTGAAAGGAAAGCATGAAGTTGAACTCAAAACAAGAGAATGCTCATAGAATAAAGAAGGGTGAGGTCCATATGTAGGCACCTCTACATGAGCCACCAAGCCCCACAATCATCTCCTGAATCATCTCCTGAATCATCTCCTCAATCAGCTCCTAGAATCTCTCAATCATCCTATGTGGCATCTACCACCACCTCACAGTGCTTATGGGCACCTAACTATGCCTCTAGCACACACACATAGAACCCAAGGTGTGCCTGGGGCATACACCTTGAGATATCCCATCAAACAATACATTGTATAGTAGTTGTCTAAAAAAGGAATGGGTCCCAAATCATAAAGCAGTTTCAAAGCTTTCCGCAAAGATAGTCATAGTATCTTGGAAATCAAGGATGAAGAAAACAGAGGCACATGGGGTATGATGTAGAAGAAAAAATAAAAATACCGCAACCAATTATTTTGCACAATACATAGTTCATAAATACTCTCACCAAGGAGGAAGTAGAAGGACATAGCAAAAATGAAGAATGCCTATGATAACGCCATTCAAACATCGAGAAATACTGAAGGTGATGGTGGTCAATTAGGAGTGAATGAAGATGGCACCCAAGAGACAAGTGACGACGAAAAGGAAATTTGAACAAGCAAATGTTTGGATCGGCCATTTGTACTTAACTCACTTTAAAGGTAGAATTAAATTATTGAAAAGACCACGATAGATCCTTTGTACAAAGACTCATCCAGAGCAATATTTCTTGTAAACTTATGATAATGTAAAATTGCAAGCTTAGCTATTGCTATTTTTTAAAGTAAAAAAGTGTCTTCCATCATGTATCTTGTTTATATAAACCTTTTAATTTCTTAAATATTCAAGAGTGTTATAGTTTCCTACATTGAAATTTAAAAGAGTTTTGTAGGTCTCTTGTGTATACCTTTTGTAAATTTTGTGAATCTTCAAGAGCGTGGTTTTTCATGGATTTAAACTAATAACTCAAGGGATTTTTTAATTTAAGAATAGGATTCTTAAAAACAAGAAATACAAAATTAGGATTTAATAGTGGTTTTTGCATTTTTAATCAACATTGTAGAGACATGTTCTAAAATGTATTATGTGTAAATGACAGTGCTAGAAAGTAAACATTTGATTCTCGAATGACATTTTCATAAAGCAAACTTTCCAAATGTTAACATATGAGTCCAAAATTAATGAAATATGTGTTTCTCCCTAATATGCAAGATGACGACGAGGGTATAGTGGACATGATGGATTCTATTTTTTGAGGTACGATGTCCCATGTGCATGTGTGTCCAAGTCTAAGACCATGGTGTAGGAGTTGCAATCAACACTCTTGTCTCTTGATATTAAATTTGTAAGCAAAGTATGGTTTGTTAGACACTAGTGTCTCAACCTTAATGAGGTAGCACACCCGGATTGATATTTGGATCTTAATTGTTTTAACAGTTTACTAGTATCTCATTGTTAAAGTTTCTCGCATATGTTAATTGTAATAGGTTGCTCTAGAAGATATTGTCTACCCCAAATACCATGCCTGTATCAATAGACGAAGTGAAAACGATGATGTCAGTGGTGGGAATGGATTATGACATCAATCGCCCTTGTGCTAATGATTGAATTCTCCTTCATCATGAGCATGGTGATTTGGGTAGTTGTCCAAAGTGTGGGGCATAGAGTTATAGATAGAATATATAGGGTGAGAAGATGCTTGTAAAGGTCTTGAGGCACTTTCCCATCACTGCCAGAATATAGCACATGTTCAAATGCAAGTGAGTTGATGACATGGCTTGCTACAGATAGGTCCACTGATGACACTGAGGATTCCTACAGGTTGTGCTACTTAGAAGCACATAGACAACATGTAATTAGGGGAAATATGGACTCAGAAAGGGCCCCCATTAGCAAAAGGTGATTAGCTTCTAATCACAAGGGGGACAATGGGAGGGCTTGAGAGGTGTACATTCGACTCAGCATATGGGAGCCACCACATAACCTGTGATTGGTTGGAAAGGTGGGTTGAGGCTCGCCCTTGTCATAAGGGGAGGGCCACTTGTCATAGGAAGGCCCCCACTTGTCACATGGTGCCAAAAGACCTATCACATGGGTGCTCCTACTTTACATAAGAAGGATGCTCCCACATTTACCACTCCTGTATGGCTCGCGTGTCCCCTAAACCCTAAAAATTCAAAATTTTAATTTATTCCCCAATGTCCATTTTTTCACTTGCAAAATCCCTCCCAAGCCCTCTTATGAACCAAAACCACCTTCTCAAGCCTAGCAGCACCATTTTTGACCCCCAAAATTGACTTTTGGCTTCCTTGCATTCCCTATCATTCCTTCTCTTCTTCCCCACACTCTCCAAACTGAAGTTTCCTTGCTTTCATTCTAAACCTTCCTACTCTCTCTCTCTTTTCCACAATACTCTCCACAATCTATGATGGCTTCTTCGTCTAGGCATCCAAAAGAAGAGATTTCAGAGATCATTGTGCACAATGTGAAAGATGATGAGGGAAAGTGGCTTCCTCAAACATTCAAGAAGGGTGCTTGCGTTTACATGCAACCCTCTGCCACCGGTCCCCATAAAGTTCTTCAAAAAGTGGTTTTGGAGAATCATTGGAGAGGAAATATTTTGGGGTTCAAGCAATCAAAGAAGAATGGCTTTGTTGCTATAGTACAAAATGCTTACATGGAACATGATATGCCATTGCATAGATGTGACATGCCCATAATGTTTCCTAGAAACTGTGAGTACTCTTACTTGTTTTATTTCTTTCGTCAAAGTGCAAGATTACTTTTACCTATATAACAATTTTTGTCTCATTGCAGATGTATTTCCCTCTACTTGTATAGAAGAGCAGGCTATTCAAAGCCTCACAGGGACCTTTGAAGACTTTCATGCTAGTATAGGTGAATCCATGTTTCCAAACAAATCTGAATCTTCAATTTTGCATGAGAAAATATTTTTTTACAAGTATGGTTATGTAGTTCCATCCGTGAAGAAAGGATTTGGTTCCTTGGATTTTCTACCCATTCCTCCTTTGAATAGTATAAAGTGGTTATTCCAAACAGATGGAGCACGGAAATGTTTAAAACTAAGATGGTTGAGGACATTCACACATCTTTAAAGTTCTCTCTAGGATCGAGGTCTACAAGTCTTAGTTAGTTTGTTCAATTACATGTATACTCCTATATGTTTAATGACTTGAAGCCCCACAAGACAAAGACAATGTTTATTTCCAAGAATCTCCCTAAAGAGAGCATAGACTCTATGTTGGGAAGCGCTTGGGATAACAAGGATGGTATACACAAGCATGACTACTACCAGTGCAAAGTTTATTTTTCTAGTGTGTTTTTTAGATACTTCATTGGAAGGTCAACTTTGTACATGCGCTTTCACTATCAAAGGTGGATGAAGAAAGGTGGTGGGTTTCCTTGGAGTCCAATGAAGATTTGGAGGGCTTAGACTTGCATATACAACTACCACATGGTGAGTATGTGATAGTAAAGATGAACATGTTATGGACCTTGGTAGACATTCACGAAGCACTTGACCATAATGCATGGTGCTGAGAGTATCATGGATGAAAAATTCATCATTCATCATAGAAAGGTTTGTTTTTTATTTTTTGTAATTACTTCTTTCAACATTGATTTGTCATGGCATTCAAATAATGTGTACTGGTTATTTGTTGCTACAAGTAAATAAGCATTTCAAAACAACTACGATGGTGTCAAATGATTGGTGTAACGATGTCATTAAATTCAGCCCCACCATTGAACATACATGTGTGCCTTGGTTTAGGCTTCATGGAAATTTTTCTAAGTTGCATATTCTCTTGCTTTGTAGTAGTGATGGTATAAATTTTTTGTTAAGGTGCATTGTTTTTTGTTTGATTGGACATGCCAAGTGAAAAAAATAAAACCCTAATTTTTTCAATGATATTTAAAAGGGGGTGGACCCTCTCATTTCTCGCTTTTCTTTTCAGGATCCTAATACTTTGCCTCAAGCCCTAACACTCCTTTTTCTTGCTCTACATAACACAATGGCCACTCCTTGTGATTGTTTAGTTCAATTTCTTCAAGATAATAACATTGCTCCTAGACCAGAGTTGCTTTCCATTTTTTATTGAGAGGTAGTTCTAGGGGCTACCTTTTTTGTGCATCGGGAAAGTTTTTCCCATATCCTTGCGTATATGGAGGAGTTGATACGGCCTTATGTACAAAGCCTAGATGACATAAACACCTTTTGGGTGCCTTGTGCCTTATTGCTATACATAGCGAGGCCCAAAAGTACGTAAGTAATCAACCACCTAGTCTCTCCTTGGTACTCTAGGAACCTCCAACCCCTCTTCTAATTTCATTGGAGTGATGGAAGTTTCCCAAAACCCCCTTTAGTGGAAACATTCACTAGGATTTATGGGCAAAAAAGAATCTAGCCCTTTGTCTCCTACATACTCAACCCTCTAGAAAACTCTTTGGCAACTAGTGAGAATGCTTCTTTGCATAGCATCACAGAGTTGGCAGTGAAGTTTCTTCTCTTTCTAATCTTTTTTCTTCACTTTACATGTCACTCCTTTCATGGTAGCCCTAATTTTGAGGGATTTAGCAAAGAAAAATCAAGGACACCAAACCTGAAATGAGTCTCCCCATCTAGGTAGTAACATCCCCTATTCATGAGTTATTCAGCCCACAAATGTAGTCTCTACCCAACCCGTAAATCCTTAAGAGCATTGTGACATGAAGTTGGGGGTAATAAACTTCACGCACCTCTTCACTTCCTGCAGCATTCGAACTGACTGCCAAAGATACTTATCATTGAGAATGAGACATTAGAAAGAAGCTTTTATGCCAAGATACCACACCATACTTTCCTCCCTTAGATGAGAATGAAGATGGTAACATCCCAAGTGATGTTGTAGTCAAGCATAGGGAGAAGGAAAGGATCAGCAGAGGCCATAATCTCAGCGAGCCGGTCTGCACCAAAGAGAAGAGCGATATGTTGTTGAAAGAAGATCTTGCGGCTCAACATGACATGAATTGATATATATCGAGGAGTTTGAAGGGGCTGACTAGGTCGGATGGGTAGATTCCGAGGAAACATCGCACCTCCTTCATAGACACCTTTATACTTAGCTCAAAACACTCTACAAACTATCATTAGACATAGAGGCCTATAACTTTCAGTAGAGACATGATATCAAAGATTCAAGTACACAAAGAGATGCGCCTTGATATGGGCTTCGCGCTGATATAAGCTTCATTGAAAACAGATAGACGGTTGAAGAGATATGGACAGTTTACTGGAAGGGGGTAAAAACTATCATGAAAACAGATTGTCAAACACAGAGACTCATAACTTTTTGCAAAAGTATCTGATTCAAGATCTGATTATATAGAAACATGCGCCTTGAAGAGAGCTTCGCGCTGATATAAATTTCATTACAATCGGACTACCGAGCAAAAAGTTATGAGCAAAACACTAACATGGGGTCAAACTGTCATGAAAACTACCCTCCACCCAGGCTAATTTCGCCTGAGCAGGATGCTCCCTCAAGACTCCACCTTCATCAACGATCCACCCCTCATAGATTTCGCCTAGAAGAGGGGAAGAAGTTTGCATAGTGGCTCGGGAAACAAATGGACCATGTGTGCACAGTGAGCAGCCGAATAGAAAGAACTTTTAAGGCTTTGAAAGAAAGAAAAGGGAAGAGACACTCAAGAGAGAGAGAACCTGAAGTGACCTTCATTACAAATAGAGTGAGAATCCACCTCAACACTACAAACACAAGGGAGAAGAAGAGGTTTCATACATACAAGAGGGAGCGGAAGCTCCAAGACTACTCATAGAGAGAGAATAAACTAGAGAGAGAAGGACTCAAGAGTCTACATAAGAGAATATCTACAAGAGGAAGAGAAGGCTCATGGAAGAGGCTTGGGGAGACTAGAACTACAGCAACATAAGGCCCAATGGTGGAAGAGATTCTGCTGAACAAGGGAGAGGAGGGCTCCTTTTATAGAGATTTTGTTACCCTCCTTCACCCATTTACAATTGCTGCCTGTAGATTCCTTTCCCCATCAATCACATAAGCACGTATGTCACCATCCATGTCCTTTTTGGCTACTCTTGCCATGTGTCCCATCAAAAGATGCTCAAGACTCTTAAAATATTGAGAAAGTCAAGAGTCTCCTCACATGGAGCCCATAGGGACCCTCTCTTTTCCACATGTCCACATCCTCCTTATTCCACATAGGAGTTCTAGAAGGATTCCTCTTGACTTCACACTCCTCCACATGCCTTCCACACGCTTGGCATGTGGCCTCTCTTATATTATTGGAACACATGGACATGAGCCCACCTCTTTATATGACTCACTCTTTCTATCTTCTAAAAAACTCATGATATCCCATACACAAATAACTCTCACCCCATACCAAGGTATTTATAATTCATACCTATGGTATTTACAATGAGCCATTCCACTCATCCTCTCAATCCCATACAATATCATAGAAAATAGAAATAAGTGAGAGCCACTAGGCTATCACTTGATACTCAAACTCTTATCAATTATAGAGAAAAACAATACCAACGCCAAATTAAAAATATCAATTTTTGGCATCACATCTTCCCCCCCCAGCAGATCCTCTCTAGTACAGAGAGGGTCTGCTGGCCCTCAAGGTGGTCGAGCATAGAAGAATTTAAGGCGATACTCATTGGTGCATCCAGGTATCACCATGCCATCAACATCCTCAAGCTGATAGGTTCCATTGGTGACATTCATATACATCCTTATGGAGGCGTGGCCAAAAGTAACCAATCTCTACTTCTGTTGTGGAGTTAACCCTCGAGGAAACATGCCTTCTTCCACATATTGCTGAACATCTTGTAGTTTTGGCCATCCAGTGTCTACCCAAGAAACCAGCCCCCGGTCTGGCACTACAATGGCTTTAGCTAACTCATCTGCCCCCTTTGATTTTCTTTTCTGTTTATATGAACAAAGTTGCAAAAATCAAACCGACTACATTGTGCCATAGCCTTTTTATTAAGCTCCTTCAAATGAGGACTTCTTGTTTGGTAATGCCCTTGCATTTGCTTTATAATAAGCTGAGAATCTCCTCTTACTTCCAATTCTTTAACTTGACTTTAAAGACAACCCTCCAAACCAAGAATCAAAGCATTATACTCAGCTGCATTGTTAGTTGTGATACCTGGAAGCTCTTGTCCTCTTGCCCATACCTCTTGACCTTTAGGATTCATCAAGACTATCCCCCCGGATCCTTGTTGGCATGAAGGACTAAAAGCCCCATTAAAATACAAAACAAAAGCTGTTGGTGGTGTATCCCTTTCATCTTTAATGTTCTCCTTACATTTCTTTTCTTCTCCTAGATCCTCCCGCCCTGTGAGCAAATCTGCCATAGTGGACCTAGTGGTATTTTCAGTGACAAAAGAGAAAGAGAACTCTTGAAGCTCTAACAACCATTTTGCAAATCTCCCCCCAGGATTAGGCTTGCGAACTAGATATGCTAATACAGACTGAGAGGTAAGGAAGAAAAATGGTCGAGGTAATAAATAGGAGCGAAACTTTCTGACGGAAAACACCAAAGAGAGAGCTTGCTGCTCCATTTCTTCATACCTTGTTTCCACATCTGTAAGCTGTCGGCTGGCATAATAGATGGGTTGCATTCTACTTGCCTCTCCTTTTTGTAGCAATACAGCACCAACTGAATGCAAAGATACACTTGGATTTACATAAAAGTCTTGAGACCAATCAGGGGGCTTCAATATTGGGCCCTTACTCATGGCCTCCTTAAGTTGCTGGAAGGACTCTTGTTGCTCCATACCCCATTGGAAAGAAACTCCTTTTCTTGTCAACAAGTTCATGGGATGCACTATCTCTGTGAAATCATCACAAAAGCGTTGATAATACTTGCTCTTTCCTAGAATTCTGCGAACACCAGTGACACTCTCAGGACTTGGCAATGCCATGATTGCTTGAACCTTGTCAGGATCCATTTGCAGGCCTTCTTGAGACATAATATGCCCCAACAAGACTACTTTTGTTTGAGCCAAATGACACTTGCTAGGATTTAGCTACCCTTTTGCTTCATCAATCCTAGCTAAGGCCATCTTTAACTTCTCCATGTGATCTATGCGCCGAGAATAAATGCAAAAATCATCCAAAAACACCCGTATGAACTTTCCCAAGTAAGGCTCCAAGACTTGACTCATGAACCTTTGAAATGTAGCTGGTGCATTGGTCAACCCAAAAGGCATCACTCTATAAGCAAAAACTCCCCAAGGTGTGACAAATGATGTTTTCTTTTGATCTTCCTCCCGAATACGAATTTGAAAGTACCCAGAATACCCATCACATACAGAATACATCTCATGCCCTGCTACTTGGTCTAGTATTTCAACTTGGAATGGCAAAGGAAAATGATCCCTGTTAGTGCATGCATTCAAAGGACGAAAGTCCACACAAACTCGCCACTTATTTCCTTTCTTTGGTGTGACAACTACAGGAGATATCCATTCTGAATCATCAATAGGAAAGATGAATCCCACCTCAAGTAGTTGTGTTACCTCTTTCTTTAGTGCCTCAGCTTGGATCACCCCCAATCGCCTTAAGCGTTGCACAACTGGCTTGCTTTCTAGCTTCAACTCAATCTTGTGCTCCACAAGAGAGACTGGTCGAACCTGTGAATAGCTTGTTGCAAAGAGACATGGAAAATCATCTAGCATATCCAAGTACTGGAGCTTCTCACTACCTGATAGAGAATCACCAAGAAGCTCTTCATTGCGTTGGCATCGTTTAGTGTGCTCCACATCCTCCACATGAAGTGTCTCTACAGGATCTTCTTGCACCACCACTTGCTATCACTTGATACTCAAACTCTTATCAAACATAGAGAAAAACAATACCAATACCAAATTAAAAATATCAATTTTTGGCGTCACAGCATCACAAGGAATCCCAATCCTTGGGATAAAGACTTTTCGGATACTTTCGAGTTTCCATGACCATGGGGTAGGAATCATTGCACTAGGCAATGCACGTGGTGGTTCCACTAATTTAGGAAACTACTATCTAATCATTCTTACCTTGTTGACTGACACTGTCTATCAACAAAACTCATCCCAACCCTTTGCTTTTTTAATTTTTTAATAAGACCTTATGATTTTCTATTTTGTTTATATGAAATGAATTGTATCCATCTATAATCATTAATATGAATTCTTATAGGAATCTAAACTATGGAGCACTCCAACAACAAGGTGGATTTGAAAATCAGTGCATTCCTTGCTAATGCCACCTTGACTTTTGAAAAGATAGAGTATGCCATGAGAGACTTCACACAATGGACCTTTGTTGATGCCATGAAGAAATCTTGGATCTTAATAGACAAGAAAGATACTTTTTTTTTTGAAAGAGAGTATTTTCAGTAATCTTAGAGAGAGAGTTTGAGGAAGATGAGGATCCATGGAATGTGTCCCTCTCAAAGAAGGATGTGAATGGAGCCATTTCGGTGGAAATAATGATCAAAAGTAATTATACTGAATTTGTTAATTTTCACAAATTGTACCTAGCCTTTTGTAGGAGGTTTTAAATTTGCTCTTTCAATGAAGGATGCCTTGTGGCTTTGCTCCTCAAAAACCCTCACAATTTCTTGACTAAATGCCTACATTGGTGGCTCTTAACGATGTATGGAAATTATAGTTTCCTGTCGAGGAAAAATAAAAAATTCACTCAAAGATTATGCTTTAATAAAGTACTTTGGGATCAGATGCACATTCACAGGAACTTGTAGATGAAGCAGGACATGTAGCATTGCTACAATGACCTAGACAAATGGATGATGCCACTCACAAACATGTTTGCACATCAATTACAAAGAGTATAAGAAAAATAATGACAATCCATTGTACTTATGGTACAACCCCTCCCAAAAAAATCAATACATCAAATGCAAAGAGCAAGTATTTCAAGAGCCACAGTTCTAGTTACAAGTACTAGAAAAAGCGGTCTCCTCTCTACAAATAAACATCCTCAAGATGCACAATTGGAAGAAGAAGAGGAAGAAGAGGATATAAAATTTAACAAGAAGAAGAAAGAACCTCACTGAAAAGCCGAATGCTTCATCTTTATGAGGCTATCGTAGAAGATGACTTGATAATTTTTGGGAACATAAACCCTATCCTATGGAATCTCTCTCTATGGAGGAGAGAGTAGTCATCTTCACAACCAAGTAGGACACAACTGCATGTTCAGTATGCCAAATAGATTTTGACACTTTGGTGGATGGAAAGAAGCCCATAGATTTAAATGTAGTCCTCTCTCCAATGAGATATTTTTTGCACAAATCTATTTGGAAGGGTATGGTCATTCTCCAAGGTCCTTTGGAGTTTCAAAAAGAGTTCACTAACTTCATTGCAAGAAGAGTTGTAGCCATGGCACAAGGATTTGATATTGGGGAACATAAGCACATATTGAAATATGTAAGGAGATATTTCTTACTCCACTACATATTTGCTCTTGTAGTTGCATATGCTTGCAATGAGCATGCCAAAGAGGCATGTGTGTGTGTGTGTGTGTGTGTGTGTGTGTGTGTGTGTGTGTGTGTGTGTGTGTACACACACACACATGCAGAAGTGGTGGTCTTCAATTGGATATGATAGAATTTTTAGAGATGCGGCTAGGATGGGAGGTCCCCCTTAGCAAGTGGGGTATCTATAGGAAGCTTTGATAAGGAAAGTATGTATCACAAATATAATTGATAATAGATCATGCATGCCACACTTTGAAATACTCACTCATGTGACAATCCATTTCGATAAAGCATTGCAAGGCAATGTTAATGATACGGACCAGCTTGGTGTTCTTCACATCGGCTCGAGCATTGAAAGCTGAGAGTTCGTAGATGTTGCACTGTGTACCTTTACCAACGACCTTCCCTTGAGGATCCAAAATCTGTGCGCCATTCTTATCGAGTTGAACTTTGAGGTCCCGATCCATGATCGCAAAAACAAACAACAAGTTCCTCTTAATATCTAGCACATAAAGAACATTAGACAACTGTTTTACAACTCCATCTGACTTGAGAGCAATCATACCTTTTCCTTTTGCTGGACATTTTGCATCATTGCCAACTGCTACCAGGATGTCATTCCCTACCGGCTGTAGAGAGGTATACCAATCCTTCCGACTGGTCATGTGGCGCAATGCACCACTATCAATAATCCAAGGTTCATCTGCAGGTATATGAACTGCCTCCATGCAAATCTCCTCAATTGCTACGTACAGCTCTACTAATACTGCCTGCGCGTTGTTGCTGGACTCTTTCTTTACTTCGTTCTTCTCATTTGCAATCTTCTTCTGACACTCATTCTGCTTGTGCCCTGCCTTGTTGCAATAGAAGCACTCGATCTTCTTCTTTCTCTTTTTATCATCAGAAGAAGATGGGTTATCAGAGTCCTTACCCTTACCTTTCTTTGATCCAGCCCAGAAAGCCGAATCTTCTCCAGTCCTCATCTTTTGATGCATCTCCTCCTCCAGAAGCATTGCGCTGAGATCCTCAAAGTTGAGGGGTAGATTTCTGTTCTACGTATTCAGTGCCATAACAAGACCATCGTGCCATAACGTATTCAGATAAAGTTGGCACACTACCAACTAGGCTACATGCAAGTGTGGGAAGGCATCCCATGATTGACCGCATTGAGGGTAGATGGAGCATTTCCCGGGGCAGCCCACTCTCGGGTTGCAGGGCCCGTTTGGAGCCCCAGATGATCCTGGATGGCTCTGGGCTGAACGGAGATCGTAGGCTAGTTGCTCTATTTTGCGCCACGGTTCTATTGTGCAGTTGGTGGCCTATTTTGGGACCGACCCCCAGTCGGCCGTTTTGGGCAGACTGGGTCGGTCACCCAGTTAGGTCTAACCGACTACGAGTGGTGGCTATATAAGAGCAAGCCTATGAAATATTATTTTGATAACATTTACCATGAATTGAAAGGAGAAAAATGTTAGACTCTCAATGCTCCACTCTCGTGTAACTACACGAAAACTAGCTAACTCTACTTGTAAGCCCCCCATATGAGGAGAGGCATTTGAGTAGCTCGGTTATCCGGTAGGTCCTGGTTTGGACACCAGATGGGGGCCATGTGTGACCTGATGGCTGGACGGCTTCAAATACAGTTGGCACACTGCCAACTAGGCTACATGCAAGTGTGAGAAGGCATCCCATGACTGACCGCACTCAGGGTAGACAGAGCCTTTTTCGGGGCAGCCCACTCTTGGGTTACATGGCCCGTTTGGAGTCCCAAATGATCGCGGATGGCTGTGGGCCGAACGGAGACCGTAGGTTAGTTGCTCTATTTTGACCACTGGTTCTATCGTGTGGTCTGACCCCTAGTCGACCGTTTTGGGCAGACTGGGTTGGTCACCATATAGGGCCTAACCGACTATGACTGTTGGCTATATAAGAGGAAGCTCATGAAGCCCATTTCATTACTTGCTACAGCAACCCTGATTCCTTAGCATCCAGCCTCCGTTTTCTACTGTTTCCAGCTTGCCATCGAAGCTTCTTTCATAGGAGTGCACGGTTGGGATGCAGCACCATCTAATGTATCAATTCTACAGTAATCAAATTTTTTGATTCTCCATACTATCTGGTTTTCTCTCTTGCATACGAGATCTTGTTATCTGTTGAGCACAAATGTTGTATTATTTTCTTACATGGTATCAGAGCCTGGACTCTAGCAATAAGATTTGGTAGTGTGTTTCTGTTTGCGAGTAGATTGTGAGAGATGGCCCAGCCCGCAAGACTGTGAATCCCACTGTTCGGCAAAAGCGAAAAGTTGGACAACTCTAACTATCCACTCTAGAAGTTCAAGATGAAGACCATCCTAAGCACATACGAGATTTGGGACACTACTACTAGGGTGGACGTGAGGCCGACCAGCCAATGCAGGACAACAGATAGTACCAACTGCGGATGAGATTTTCGTGTGGACAAGAAGAAATGCAGATGTGCTGTGTTCTATTGTCTGCAGTGTAAGTGATGTCGTCATGGCATTAATTCAACATGTCACCACAGCGGAGGAGGCATGGACGGTCTTGAAAAATCAGTACAAGACCACAAATCAAACGCGGATTCAGAATCTGGAGACTCAACTTGAAAATGAGAAATTGTCTAAGTCTGAAGTGGCAGAGAAGTTCATCACCAGGGTGAAGAATCTGCGCGATCAGATGATTGCGATTGGCATCACCATCACCAACGAGAACCTAGCACGAAGGTGTATACGGATTCTCCCACCAAAGTACGATGGTCTTGTTACGGCACTGAATATGCAGAATAGAAATCCGCCCCTCAACTTTGAGGATTTCAGCACGATGCTTCTAGAGGAGGAGATGCGAGGACTGGAGAAGATTCGACTTTCTGGACCGAATCAAAGAAAGGTAAGGGTAAGGACTATGGTAACCCATCTTCTTCTGATGATAAAAAGAGAAAGAAGAAGATTAAGTTCTTCTATTGCAACAAGCAGGGCACAAGTAGAATGAGTGCCGAAAGAAGATTGCAAATGAGAAGAACAGAGTAAAGAAAGAGTCTAGCAACAGCGCGCAGGTAGTACTAGTAGAGCTGTTTGTCCCAATTGAGGAGATTTGCACAGAAGCAGTTCATGTACCTGCAGATGAACCGTGGATCATTGATAGTGGTGCATTGTGCCACATGACCAGTCAGAAGGATTGGTATACCTCTCTGCAGCTGGTAGGGAATGACATCCTAGTAGCAGTCGACAATGATGCAAAATGTCCAGTAAAAGGAAAAGTACGATTGCTCTCAAGTCAGATGGAGTTGTAAAACTGATGTTCTTTATGTGCCAGATATCAAGAGAACTTGTTGTCCATTTCTGCGATCACGGATCGGGACCTCAAAGTTCACTTCGATAAGAATGGTGCACAAATTGTGGATCTTCAAGGGAAGGTCATTGGTAAAGGTACACGGTGCAACAACATCTACTAACTCTCAGCTTTCAGTGCTCGAGCGGATGTGAAGAACACTAAGCTGTGGCATGAGAGGTTTGGTCATCTAAACCTTAGTTCTTTGAAGGAAATGCATAAAACTGGAATGATTGCAGACCTACCAGAAATTTCAGATCTGGCCGATGTATGTGAAGCTTGCATGATGGGAAAGCAGCATCAGCATCCCTTTCCTAAAGAGGCCAGTAGGGCAAAGGCTCCTCTAGAGCTCATTCACACGGACCTCTACGGAAAGATGGAGACGGAAGCTTTGAGTGGTTCCTACTACTTCATGACGCTGATCGACGACTACAGTAGAAGGATATGGATATACTTCCTGAAGGCTAAGGACGAGGCTTTTAGTAAGTTCAAGGAATGGCATGTAATGGTCAAGAAGGAATCGGGGAGGAAGGTGAAGAAGTTGAGATCAGACAAAGGTGGAGAGTTCACATCAACTGAATTCAAAAGTTACTGCAAAAGTCACGGAATCAAGAGGCAAAAACCCCCGCCACATACATCACAGCAAAATGGAGTAGCAGAATGCAAGATGCCCATCGTCTACAAAATGGGCCAGAGTATGATGGTATGATGAAAGGGAAAGATTTGCCAAAGACTTTCTAGGCTCAGCCATGTAACAGGGCAGTTTACATTCTCAATCATAGCGACACGAAGGCTGTGAATGGGATGACTCCACTGCAGGCCTTTTCTAGTAAGAAACCTTCAGCTGCACATTTCAAAGTTTTTGGAAGTGACTGTTTTGTGCATGTCCCTAATGCTAATAGGACCAAGTGGGAACTGAAGAGCCGAAAGTGTATTTTCTTGGGCTATAGTGAAGAGGCAAAGGGTTATCGTCTCTATAACCCTATTACCAAGAACGTAATTGTAAGTCGCGATGTGGTCTTCTTAGAATAGCCGCATCAATTGGAGGAGGATGCTTCCTTCCCAGACAACCAGCAGGACTAGGATATCCATCCAGTACTGCCACCAATAGCAGGCCGAACTCCCCCAATGGTGCTTGGGAGGATTCAAGACAAAGAAGATGAAGAAGAGCCTGCAGAACCACAACGGCAACAGCCATTCCCAAAGTGGGTAAAGTAGCTTTTGGACGGCAGAGAACCTCCAGCCATTGAGGAGGAACCATTCGAACACTGCCAGTCCAAGAGATAAGAGGAGCAAAGAAGGGCACAGGAACACTTGGTCAACTACGCGTTGATGATAGAGGTGATCCGTGCTGAAGAACCCAAGTGTCTTGAAGAGGCATAGGGTGATGTTAGGTGGATGGAGGCTATGCAGTCAGAGTATGGCTCCATAATGAAGAACAACACTTGGGACCTTGTGGATCAACCACCAAAACGCAAGGTAATCGGAACCAAGTGGGTGTACAAGACCAAGTACAACTCCGACGGCACGTTGGATAAGTACAAGGCTCGGTTCATGGCAAAAGGATTTGCATAGGTACATGGTTTTTATTATTAGGATACTTTTGCTCCCATAGCTTGACTAACCACAATTCACTGTGTTTTGGATTTAACTACCTAGGGAAGTTGGCCTGTGTTTTAGATGGATGTGAAATCCACCTTTCTGAATGGAGATCTCAAGGAGGAGGTATACATGGAACAACCACTAGGTTTTGAGATCCCCAGTTTAGAAGATAAAGTCTACAAACTGAAGAAGGCACTTTACGGGTTGAAACCGGCCCCACGAGCATGGTACCAGTGAATTGATGCCTACTTTCTACAAAACGGGTTCAGGAGGAGCCCATCTGATGCAAATTTGTATATCTTCAGAGAAGGAGGTAGGTGTATGATCGTGGTCCTTTATGTGGACGACCTTGTCATAACAGGGAACCATGAAGAGAAGATCTCGCAGATGAAGCATTTGCTAGGAAGAGAGTTTGAAATGACAGACCTCGGACTGATGCATTTCTGTTTGGGGATTGAAGTTTGGCAGGAGCCGAAACAGATCTTCATTTCACAATTGAAGTATGCTGGAGAGATACTGAAGGCATTTGGCATGGCTGAGTGCAAGACAGTTGGTACCCCTATGGAGGTTGACGCGAAGATCTCAAACGAGGATTCATCACCACTGGTGGATGAAGCAAAGTACAGAAGGCTTGTGGGCAGCTTGATTTACCTGTGCAACACATGGCCGGACATCAGTTTTGCAACTGGTGTACTAAGTAGGTTTTCCAATAAGCCCCACGAGAACCATTGGAGGGCAAGTATGCGAGTGCTGAAATACATCAAAGGCACACTTGATTATGGCATCACCTATGCCAAGGGCAACATCTTGACCGGATTCTGTGACTCAGATTGGGTAGGAGACGTGGACAGCAGGAGATCAGTGACAGGTTATTGTTTCTCACTTGGATCTGGAGTTCTGTCATGGGTCAGCAAGAAGTAACCCACAGTTGCTCTTTCTTCTACCGAGGCCGAGTACAAATCTGCATGCTTTTCTTCTTGCGAGGCAGTGTGGTTGAGGAGGATTTTGGGGGACATGGGTGTAGTGCAGAATAAGCCTACGTAGTTATCATGTGACAATCAGAGTTGCATGGCGATTGCAAAGAACCTGGTGCTCCACGCTCGCACAAAACACATTGAGATTCAATATCACTTTGTACGTGAGCTCATCATGGATGGAGAGGTTGACTTAGTGTAATGTCCAACTACAGAGAATACTACGGACATCTTCACGAAGGCTCTTGGAAGAGACTTGCTAGAGAGGCATCTTCATCGACTTGGCATTGGGCCGAAAAAGTAAGTTCACTTACGGGTGGACATTGAGGGGGGGTGTTAGATATCAATGCTCCATGATTGACCACATTGAGGGTAGACAGAGCTTTTCTTGGGGCAGCCCACTCTTGGGTTGTGGGGCCCGTTTGGAGTCCCAGATGATCACAGATGGTTGTGGGCCAAACAGAGACCGTAGGTAAGTTGCTCTATTTTGCACACCGGTTCTATCTTGTGGTCGGTGGCCTATTTTGGGACCGACCCCCAGTCGATCATTTTGGGCGGATTGGGTCGGTCACCATATTGGGCCTAACCAACTACGACTAGTGGCTATATAAGAGCAAGCCCATGAAGCCCATTTCATCATTGGCTACAACAACCCTGATTCCTTAGCATCCAGCCTCCGTCTTCTACTATTTCTAGCTTGCCATCGAAGCTTCTTTCACAAGAGCGCACAATTGGGAGGCAGCGCCATCTATTGTATCAGTTCTACAGTAATCAAATTTTTTGATTCTCCATAATATCTGGTTTTCTCTCTTGCATACGAGATCCTGTTATCTGTTGAGCACAGATGCATTATTTTCTTACAAAAACATCAAAATAAATAACATTTCAATTTAATTGTCCATCATCTTTTGAAGCAAGAACTAGGATTTGACAAAAAATTAAAGGTCCCACTAGTCAAAAAACATTGTTAACAATCTTCAAAGTTGCAGGAGGAATGAAACTGGCACCATGCATGCACTTCTCCACACGGTGGCTGATCTTACCACCATTTAAGGTAAAGTAGAGGGACTCTGATAGGCCGTCCTCCATGACCAATATGTGTTCTCGCACATCCCTTAGAGTCCATTGCGATGTGACATTCACATTCTTGACACATCCCTCTTCAACGTCAATAGACAAACTTACCCTCGTATGGTCTTCATCATTAGAGTGTAGGGGAAGCCACTAGCCATTTGTTTTCTTCCAACGCCTATACTAAAAAGATAAATACAACATTTGGCATGACAAATGGTATCTCATAACCACATTGTCTTTACATGCGTGACATTGAAACACATCACCATTTTTGTCACCTGACCTAGTTCCTCAATTCATCCCAAGTAAATCTTCAAGAGCATTTTCATCTACACGCTTGCAAGACCACATAGTTTTTGTTCTATGCATATGTATATTTTGAAACAAAGAAGCAAAAATGTGCACAAGCATAAACCAAGATAACCTTGCCCATTTGGATCCAAATGTAAAACTCATGTCCATGCCCACATCTTTTGCAATCTTGTCCTTATATGATTGCAATGTCCTCGAGTCCACATTACTGCAATATATGTCTTGAATTTGTGGTGGTGCAATGGTTTGCAGATGGCCATAGCTTGATGATGTTGTTGGAGTGATGTATGTTTCATTATATCAATACACATTCTTCATTCGCAAGGAGGCCAACTTCTCCCCTACATGCATTTGCTTACCTAAATCCTCATGAATCGCAGTGAACTTGCCTATGAATGATTCAGCTGGTTCTCACTCAAAGTCTGAAGGGGACACATCTACCATGAATAAGACCTCTTAGAAACCAAATACAAAATTTCCAAATGGAATCATTACACTTACAGGTGAAAAAGGCACATAGATAGAAAGGCTCATAGTGTGATGGTATCCTAGATTGATTGAATGATGGAGGAAGCTACATATCTTTTCCCATGTAGACATCTTGCACTTTTGTGAGCCATCCTTTCTTCCCAAACTTGAACTTCAAGATGTGCCCCTTCCACTCATGCAAGATACCACCTCTCTTGCTCTTGGGAAGCTTATGTGGACCTTTGGCCGATCCTATGTATCACAAACATTATTGATAATAGATCATGCATGCCACACTTTGAAATGCTCACTCATGTGACAATCCATTTCGATAAAGCATTGCAAGGCAATGTTAATGATAAGGACCAGCTCGGTGTTCTTCACATTGGCTCGAGCACTAAAAGCTGAGAGTTCATAGATGTTGCACCGTGTACCTTTACCAACGACCTTCCCTTGAGGATCCAAAATCTGTGCGCCATTCTTATCAAATTGAACTTTGAGGTCTCGATCCATGATCGCAAAAATGGACAACAAGTTCCTCTTGATATCTGGCACATAAAGAACACCGGATAACTGTTTTACAACTCCATCTGACTTGAGAGCAATCATACCTTTTCCTTTTGTTGGAGATGTTGCATCATTGCCAACTGCTACTAGGATGTCATTCCCTACCGGCTGTAGAGAGGTATACCAATCCTTCCAACTGGTCATGTGGCGCGATGCACCACTGTCAATAATCCAAGGTTCATCTGCAAGTACATGAACTGCCTCCGTGCAAATCTCCTCAATTGCTATGAACAGCTCTATTGATACTGCTTGTGTGCTGTTGCTGGACTCTCTTTCTTTACTTCATTCTTCTCGTTTGCAATCTTCTTCTGGCACTCATTCTGCTTGTGCCCTGCCTTGTTGCAATAGAAGCACTTGATCTTCTTCTTTCTCTTTTTATCATCAGAAGAAGATGGGTTACCAAAGTCCTTACCCTTACCTTTCTTTGATCCAGCCCAGAAAGCCGAATCTTCTCCAGTCCTCGTCTTTTGATGCATCTCCTCCTCCAGAAGCATTGCGTTGAAATCCTCAAAGTTGAGGGGTGGATTTTTGTTTTGCATATTCAATGCCATAACAAGACCATCGTACTTTGGTGGGAGGATCCATATGCACCTTCGTGCTAGATTCTCACTACTGATGGTGATGACAATCGCAGTCATCTGATCGCACAAATTCTTCACCCTAGTGATGAACTTCTCTGCCACTTCAGACTCAGACAGTTTCTCATTCGCAAGTTGAGTCTCTAGATTCTGAATCCGCATCTGATTTGTGATCTCGTACTTATTTTTCAAGACCATCCATGCCTCCTCTGTTGTGGTGACATGTTGAATTAACGCCATGACAGAATCACTTACACTGCAGACAATAGAACACAATGCATCTACATTTCTTCTTGTCCACGTGAGAATCTCATCCGCACTTGGTACTATCTGTTGTCTTGCATTGGCTGGATCCGGTCTCACAACTGGCTTCATGTCCACCCCAGTAGCAGTATCTCAAAGCTCATATGCACTTAGGATAGTCTTCATCTTGAACTTCTAAAGTGGATAGTTAGAGCCATCCAACTTTTCACTTTTGCCGAATGGTGCGGGCTGGGCCATCTCTCACAATCTGCTCGCAAATAGAAACATACTACCAAATCTTCTTGCTAGAGCCCAAGCTCTGATACCATGTAAGAAAATAATACGTCTGTGCTCAATAGATAACAGGATCTCGTATGCAAGAGAGAAAAGCAGATAGTACAGAGAATCAAAAATTTGATTACTATAAAACTGATACAATAGATGGCGCTACCTCCCAGCCGTGCGCTCCTATGTGAGAAGCTTCGATGGCATGCTGGAAATAGTAGAGGACAGCGGCTTGATGCTAAGGAATCAGGGTTGCTATAGCCAGTGATAAAATGGGCTTCATGAGCTTGCTCTTATATAGCACTACTCGTAGTCGGTTAGACCCAATTGGGTGACCGACCCAGTTTGCCCAAAATGGCTGACTGGGGGTTGTCCCGAAACAGGCCACCGACCACACAATAGAACCGTGGCACAAAATAGAGCAACTAGCCTGTTATCTCCATTCAGTCGAGAGCCATTCGAGATCATCTGGGGCTCCAAATGGGCCCCGCAACTCGAGAGTGTGGGCTGCCCCGAGAAATGCTCCGTCTACCCTCAGTGCGGTCAACCATGGGATGCCTTCCCGCACTTGCATGTAGCGTAGTTGGTAGTGTGCCAACTCTATCTTCTAGCCATCATTCCACACATAGCCCCATTTGGTGTCCAAACCAGGACCTACTGGATAACTGAGCTACTCAAATGCCTTCTCATATGGGGGGCTTACAAGTAGAGCTAGTTGGTTCCCATGTAGTTACACGAGAATGGAGCATTGATATCTAACAGAAACCCATAATCAATATCTTAACACAAAGGGATGGGCTCTTTCATAAAACTACAACTCTTGCTCGTTGTCAGAGCAGGGCATCGAACGAGCCTGGATGACTCCATAAAATTCCCAAATTTTTTGGAAAACATTTACCATGAATTGAAAGGAGAAAACATTTAAAAAAATAACATTTCAATTTAATTGTCCATCATCTTTTGAAACAAGAACTAGGATTTGACAAAAAATTAAACGTTGCACTAGTCAAAAACATTGTTAACAATCTTCAAAGTTGCAGGAGGAATGAAATTGGCACCATGCATGCACTTCTCCACACGGCGGCTGACCTTACCACCATTTAAGGTAAAGTAGAAGACTCTCATAGGCCATCCTCCATGATCAATAGGTGTTATCGCACATCCCTTAGAGTCCATTGCGATGTGACATTCACATTCTTGACATATCCCTCTTCAACATCAATAGACAAACTTACCCTCGTATGGTCTTCATCATTAGAGTGTAGGGGAAGCCACTAGCCATTTGTTTTCTTCCAACGCCTATACTGAAAAGCTAAATACAACATTTGGCATGACAAATGGTATCTCATAACCACATTGTCTTTACATGCGTGACATTGAAACACATCACCATTTTGGTCTTCTAACCTAGTTCCCCAATTCATCCCAAGTAAATCTTCAAGAGCATTTTCATCTACATGCTTGCAAGACCACATAGTTTTTGTTCTATGCATATGTATATTTTGAAACAAAGAAGCAAAAATGTGCACAGGCATAAACCAAGATAACCTTGCCCATTTGGATCCAAATGTAAACATGTCCATGCCCACATCCTTTGCAATCTTGTCCTTGTATGATTGCAATGTCCTTGAGTCCACATTACTGCAATCCATGTCTTGAATTTGTGGTGGTGCAATGGTTTGCAGATGGACATAGCTTGATGATGTTGTTGGAGTGATGTATGTTTCATTATACCAATACACATTCTTCATTCGCAAGGAGGCAACTTCTCCCCTGCATGCATTTGCTTACCTAAATCCTCATGAATCGCAATGAACTTGCCTATGAATGATTCAACTGGTTCTCACCCAAAGTTTGAAGGGAAAACTTCTGCCATGAATAAGACCTTTTAGAAACCAAACACAAAATTTCCAAATGGAATCATTACACTTACAGGTGAAAAAGGCACATAGATAGAAAGGCTCATAGTGTGATGGTATCCTAGATTGATTGAATGATGGAGGAAGCTGCATATCTTTTCCGATGTAGACATCTTGCACTTTTGTGAGCCATCCTTTCGTCCCAAACTTGAACTTCAAGATGTGCCCCTTCCACTCATGCAAGATACCACCTCTCTTGCTCTTGGGAAGCTTATGTGGACCTTTGGCCGATCCTTTCATCACTATTTAGTCATTTAAGCTATAGGTGCAAGGGGTCCACTCATCCAATGCATTTTTGGTGTCATGGAAGACACAAGAGGTCATAGAATTTCATGATCTTGTACCCTTTCTCCTCACCATGCTTGCAGAGGATGCAACAACAAGAATGGACTTCTACATAGGGCAATGCAGCTCTAGCAGAGGCACAAAAGAGGGAGAAGGAGAGGAACATAGTAGGACCAATAGAGGCATAGGAGAGGGAGAAGGAGAGGGATAGTAGAGCAATTCCAACAGAGGCAAAAAAGAGGGAGATGGAGAAGGGTAGAGCAGCTCCAACAGAGGCACAAAAGAGGGAGATGGAGAAGGGCAAAGCAGTACCAATAGAGGCATAGGAGAGAGAGAGGAGAGAGAGAGAGAGGGGGGTACACAGTAAATGGAAGAGAGAGAGAGAGAGAGAGAGAGAGGAGCTACAACAAGTAGGCCAGGGTAGGAGGGAGCAGAAAAAGAGGGAAAATGCAAGGGAGGGCAGCCTCACAATTCAAGAATGGAGAGAATGGTAGGCGAGACTAGAACAGTGGGGGACAGAGGCCCTAAAAAGAGGGAGGGGAGAAGAAAAATCCACCACAAGGGGCCTATCATCTCACTGAAGGCAGATTTGGCTCATGTGGGGGAGGTGCAACTGGTAGGCGGGTCAAACATAGGTTAACGGAGGGGGGATGGTTCGGGTTGTCCCTACTATAAGGGGAGCAACCACTAGGGGCTCGCTTCATGCCTGCCCACCCTCCACTTCAACATACCATTGCCCCACACCTTCTAGAACTCTCATTGGTACACCTCAAATCCCTCTCTAATACCTTGAAATTGAGAAACACTAATTGGAGGCCCTTTTGAGACCCCATTTCTCCCCTATTAGAGAGAGTGAGAGAGAGAGAGAGAGAGACTACTGAAACCCCCTCCCCTTCTCCAAAATGCATGCAACCACAGCCACGCACATGGATAAGGTGAGGGTTATGAGTGGAGAGGAAGTAGGAGGGGAGGGAGGTAGCTTACTAAAACCCCCTGGCCTTATCCTCGATGCATGCATGGAGGAGAAAGGGGGGAAATGAGTAAAGAGAGAGAGAGAGAGAGAGAGAGAGAGAGAGAGAGAGAGAGAGAGAGAGAGAGAGAGAGAGAGCCCTCACCTCCTCCTCCATGGGTATGGTCATGGTTGTGTGCATGGACGAACAAGGGAGGGGGATGAGTGGACAGAGAGAGAGAGAGAGAGAGAGAGAGAGAGAGAGGGAGAGAGAGAGAGAGAGAGAGAGACCCCTCCCCTCCTCCTCCATGCACATAGCCATGGTTGCATGCATGGAGGAGCAGGGGAGCGGGATGACTAGAAAGATAGACAAAGACACATAGAGCACGAAAAAATCAAACAAGAAAATAAAGAAAGAAAAAGAAAGAGAGCGAGAGGTACTAAAGGGAGTGAAATGACATGAGGGAAAGAAAAAAAAGAGATAGAGAGGTATGAAAGGCAGAGATGGACTATTGAAAGGTTACAAAAGGAAAGGGAGTGAGGAAGAAGAGAGAAATTTACAAAGCAAGGCCAAATGAAGGGAGGGAGGGGAGGAGAGGATATTGTGTGTGTGTGTGTGTAGATAGATATACATGTATAATATTTTTATTTTTATTTTTATTTTTATATATGTATGTGAGTGTAGTGAGTGGGAGGGGAGATTCTATGTATGTATATTTCTTTATTTATTTATCTCTACCTATGCATGATATGTATGTATGTGTGTGTAGAGAGGAGTGTTTATACTTTGGGAGGGGGCTCTTTCAAAGGTCATTCTTGCAAGGGAAATGAGAAGAGTATCATAATCGAAACTCTTGCATAGAGCGGCATGTGTAGGAGGTGGGAGTAAAGAGTCAGGTCAAAGGTTTGAGGAGTAAGCAGCTATGATAATTACACCATAGCTTCTGTTGCTGGTTGGACTCATCTGCTCCATTTCCTCACTCTAGCTTGCAACCAACGTGTGAGTCCTCGACTCCCTATGGATGCTTTCCAAGCAATATGCCTTCTATTCTTTGATACAATTTGAACTGCTTTTCCAAGTTCTAATGCCTTTGCCTTTTTAGACTTCAAAGTCCTACCTACTAAACATCTAAAAACCAAATTGAACATCTCATGCAATGCATTGCTACCAGTGACACCACCACCATCCCTTGAGTTCTTGAAATAGGATGCCTTGGCTCTATAGTGTGACTTCTCCATGCCTTGTGCATTCCAAATGGACAAAGGGCCCCAATTTTGTACAAACCATGGTCTGTGTGCATAGAGAATATGTTGCAAACATGATGAGCATCATTTCAGCAACAAAAACTTTTTATAAAGCAAACGATGGTGCCAAGATTACCATGTAATGCATAATGTGTGACTCCCCCCATGCTTTCACCATTAATTGCACAAACTCTTTCACATCCATCCTGAACCTTTCATAATAGATCTCATCAATTTGAACCTGGCAAAGAAATTTTATCAATGCATCTACCTTTGTCCATACTTTAGCGAACGAAGACTATGGATTTTGGAAGCTCCCCTGAATCCCAAACTACATGTGCTTGCATATTCAGCCTCCAACTCTAAGTGAACCTGGTACTTGTTGGAGACGTCCTCTAATGGTGCCATGAGTAAACGAGTGTAGAGAAGGAGAAAGTGAAGAGAAGTAGGCTTGAAGGAGCATCACACAGGAAGGGGGAGGGTGAGGAGTAGGAGGGATGGGGGAGGGAGGACTAGCAACTGAAGAGAAGGGAAGGGGGGTGGACCACCAGGTGTGGAGGGTGAGGAGGAGTAGGCGTGGAGGAGGAGGGAGGAGCATGAGGGAGGGGAGAGGAGGAGCAGGTGTGAATGAGGGAGGGGGAGGGGAGGAGGAGTAGGTATGGAGGAGGGAGGGAGGCAGGCATGGAGGAGGGAGGGAGGGGGAGCGGAGGAGGAGAAGGCGTGGAGGAGGGAGGGAGGGTAAGGAGGAGGAAGGGGGAGGAGGGAGTGAGGAGGGGGAGTGAGGAGGGGAAGGGGGAGGAGGGAGGGGGAGGAGGGAGGGGGAGGAGGGAGTGAGGAGGGGGAGGGGGACGGAGGGAGGGAAGGGGAGGGGGACGGAGGGAGGGAGGAGAGAGAAGGAGGGACGGAATTCAAAATTTGAATTTTTATTTTTGAATTTGTTGGTTCCCGCCTAGGAGTAAGAGATGTGTAAGAGGTGTAAGATGCGTAAGAGGTGGGGTCACATTTGGGCTTAACCCACCTAGGTGAGGGGGGGTTAGGACTTTTTGGGACCTACCTTGGCCCTTTCATTAGGACTAATATATTTCTTAATCCATTCCTTATGAAGCTCTTTTGAGACCCCATTTCTCCCCTAATAACTCTCTCTCTCTCTCTCTCTCTCTCTCTCTCTCTCTCTCTCTCTACTTATCCCCCTCCCCTATTCCTCTATGTATGTGGCCATGCACATGGAGGAATAGGGGAGGGGATTTGACTCATCTCCACTCGTCCCCCCTCCCTCCCTCTCCACTCATCTCCCTCAATATTTCCTCATTGTGCATGGCCTCAGCCATAGGTAGAGAGGAGGGGAGGGGGATTTCCCTCATTGCTCTCCACTCACACCCCACCTTCCCTCTCCACTCATCCCCTCCCATCCTCCTCCATGCACGTGGCTGTGGTTGCATGTACGAAGGAGGAGGGTAGGGGATACTTCTCATGAATTTTCCCCTCCCTACCCTGCTTGACCACACACAGTGAGGAGAAAACTCTATAAAGAATTTCCCCTATCCTATCCTCCTACAAATCACAAAAGGAAAAAAATGGAGATCTCTACTCCTCACCGCTCTCAACTCCACAAAGGACCCACCCGTCGATCGTAGCTCCATGCTCCTCAAACCTACTACCCAATCTCTACTCCCCCCACATCGTGCATGTTCCACTCCATGCAAGAGTTCCTTACAAAAGAGTGTCGATTATGCTACTCCTGTCACCTTTCTTGCAAGAATGACTTATGAGGGATCCCCCTCCCTAATTATAAAGACTCCTCCCTACACACATACATACATAGAACTAAATAAATAAATATACATACATAGACTCTCCCCCCTCCACTCCTTACACACATATATGCATATATAAATATAAATGTGTCATATATGTATATCTATGTGCATGCACACAAACGCACATGGAAATGCACATAAAAATGCACACACACATGCACAAACACACACACACATGCAAGCGCATGCGCATGCACACATGCATGCACATGCACACACATGCTCTCTCTCTCTCTCTCTCTCTCTCATAGACACACACACACACACACCCCCCCCCCAATTAAATAGGTTGTATACACGGTCCCATGGCCTCTTGGCCCCATTGTCTCTGCCGTAAAGTCTATGAGAGTGCAATGAAAAAGTACCTTTTCCTATATGACTACCTCAATGTTGTAAGCTTTGCATGATACCTCCATGCACCATGCCTCTAAGAATTTTAGTGCCTTCCTCTACCCATTGTTGTCACTCCTCTATAATCAGATAGCTCAAGGATGCTTTGTCCTCCTAGGTCTCAATTTTATAGTGCTCCTTGGACACTCAAAGTAGTGCACCTTTGTGGTTAGCCCATATTCCATCTCAATCTTTCATCTTGGTTTCACTAATATCCTTGACAAGTAGCGATTCTTTCATCATTGACCTCCTTAAAATGTGTGTATGAATTGCTAATTATGGGATCAATCAAAAGCATGCATCTCACTCTCAATGAACCATATTGGCCAGCTTATGGTTTAGGGCATCCCAGTTCAAGCATTGCCTTTGTCTCATGTAGAATCTTCACCTTGAAATCTCATAGCCAGTCCGTGCTTTCTATTATGTGATGCATCTCTCTCTCTAGCAAGCTATTTATATGTTTTAAAAATTGCTCTCAAAGAATCTAGTTAGCAACCCTCGGGGGGGGGGGGGGGGGTCACTATGTATAAACCCCCTACATCATGTGCGTTCAAGGCCCATTTCTAAAATCCCTTATCTATAAATGTTTCATCAATAAAATGTACCCTTTTTCTATACAAATCTTTCAATTTTTTGGAAATTTGTTTTAAATACTCCCTTATGTAGGTTTAATTTTTATTAAATTTATGAACTCACATGATAGAGCTACATATGATGAGTGACCTCCTTGAGTAGCAACCCTGCCTTGCTTTTCTTAACCTAAGCCTATGTGTAGTGCCTATAGATTTTTCCATGATGGGCTTGCAGAAAATAATGTCTGAACAAAAAAAATATTGGTAAGTTATAAATTTGAAAATAAAAATACAGTGGGACAAGATGGAGTTCAATCCATGGGCTAGGCACTAGCATGGTTCTTTTGTTTAAATTTAAATGTTTTTATTTTTAAATAAAAAAGTGAAATGTGAAATTCAAAAGTGCAAGGAATTCTACTTAATACAGTACATAAGACAAAGTATGTGGGGAAAAATAAAGCAAAGAAACTACCTCCCTCTTTGAGAGATTCTAGGCCCTTGATACTTGAAGTGGTGTGATCTAGCTCCATGACTTGTGAGCATAGCAGCCAAGGACTACCCTTCAAGCTAGGAGTACATTATTTAAACTTTTAAAATTTTGAATCCAAAATCAAGTTTACAAAATAACTACATAAATCTCTTTTAATATTTGAATATGTAAATATTAAATTAAAACAATTTACAATTTTTTTCAAAATGTATCATGAATGAGACAAAGAACAACAAAAACCACCTCTGTATTAGGGAGATTCTAGGGATCTAACTCTTGGAGCGCTCCCATCTAGCTCCTATGCATTGTGAGCACAAGGGAAAGGACTACCCCACGAGCCAGCCCTTGTGTGTGGCTAACAATTTGTGAATTTTCTTGGAGTAAGTTTTCTAGACTTTTTACTTGGAGTACATTATTTTGACTTTGAAAATTTAAAATCTAAACAATAACTACAAAATACAAAATAAATTTGAAATCTAAATTACAAAATAAGTACAAAAATCTCTATTTATATTCATTTGTTTTTGAATTAAAAAACTTTAAATTTATATTCAAAATGTGACAGTGAATGAGACAGAGCCTAACAAAAATGACCTCACTCTTTAAGAGATTCTAGGGATCTGACCCTTGGAGTGGTCCCGTCTAAGTTCAGTGCCTTGTGAGCACAAGGGAAAAGGACTACCCCGCGACCAGGCCTTGGCATAGGACTAAAAATTTGTGGTATACTATTTGAAGGAATAAAAGTTTAAATAAAAAAGAAAACTTTGCAAAATATATATACAAATATTTTTCATATCTAAATATTTAAATATTAAAGAAAAGCAATTCAAATTTATATCCAAAATGTAATAGTGAATGAGACAAAACACAAGAAAAACCATTTCCCTCTTTGAGAGAGTCCAGGGATGATGCTTTGTTCTTCCATGTGCTTTAATTCTTTATGTGTGGATGCCATGTTCTCTGCTACGGTCATCTCATGCACTTGTGCTTTTGGCATGCTTATGACAGCGATGTGTGCATTCATGCTTTGATTTATCATTTGTTGCAAAGGTCCTACCAATTGATTTCTTTCAATATTGGCAGTTTCTAATTGCTAAACAATGATTTTGATCTAACACGCACATAGATCTCAAAAAGACAATCACTTTTCTTTTTTGGAGTGTGTCCAAATTTGTCCTGGATTGGAAGTTACAGCTTGTCAAAGTTTTTATGAAGAAGAGGTGGCCTGATGATGTGGCACAGGGATTCATATGCTACTTGCCGGATTGTGCTTGGCAAGGGGTTACTATGCTAAGGTGGCACTTAACTAATCCTACCCCTAACCATAAGCCTTAACCATGGCTCAAATAATCCGTGCAAGTGAACCTAACTCCACTAACTTAACCACCCTGGTTCTAAGCACTCAATCAATGTTCGTTTAAGTCTGCCACATGTCAAAAAATGAGAACTGTGGAGGATAAGGTTTCGAGTTTATTTTCATTTCACCATCATCATCGCTGGCGTTCGTTGTTGCTAGAAGGTCAAGGAAGTACCTGCTCTGATATTCGTAATAAATCATATTCATGGCTTCCCTCCATGACTATGGTTTCTAGCAGATCCACCTGCCCCGCACCTGCATTTCCTTCCCGTTCGATCTTCGCAACAATTTGTTCTACATAGGGATTCGTTCGCACCCTGAGTTCTCATCCCAAAATCTCGGTATATCTTTTTGTACACAGTCTCACCTACCTTCAGGTTAGCATGCATAGTAGCACAACTCCATAGCTGTAGACATCACCCTTGGTTGAGTAATGGCAGAGGAGTTGGAAGCCTTTGCCTATGTAGTTACAGGTATGGAAGTATGGTTTGCAGAGGCAACCTTAGCCGAGGTGATGGAGCGTGGCTGTAGGAAGCAGTTGTAGGAGATGATGTTGGCTTGCTTCAGAGTCGCTAGAGAAGAGCCGCCTTGCACAGCCTTGGTTATTGATGGAGACTTGTTGAAGATGTAGGTTGCTCTGGAGCTTGTGCAGGTCATTGGAGTGGTTTGCTGGCCTTGCTATTGTCGGTTGATGAAGGGAGTTGTGAGCTCCTTGTGCTTAGCTATGGTCAAGAGGCTAAAGCCGCCTTGCTTGAGTGGAAGGAGCATTGGTTGTGGAGGCTGCACTTCCGGTTTGCTGCTGCCATTGCCTTGTTGTGTACTCATTTGGCCCTTGAAGATGGACGTGGGCTCAATGAAGGGAGACACTTGCTTGGCCAAGCCTTCAGTCAAACAGCGTTGATTCTCTCTCACAGACTCCTTGAGTGCTATCTCCCTCTCTATATTGTTCCTAAGACACTTTCTTTTCTCAATCCCATCTCCTTGAGCTCAGAAGCTATCTCAGGATGTCTATCAATCTATCAACTTCCTTTCAATCTCAAAAATACATATCCTCTCTTTCAAAGAAATGAGATCTCTCTCTATCTCTTACTAAATAAAGAAGAACTCAAACTAATTCTCTCTTTCTCATAAGAAGAAATAAATCTCTCAAAGAGCAATGAACGAATGCTTCTCAAAAGAATCCTCTCACAATATACAGACAGAAATTCTCTCACATGAATGGCATTTCTATCACTCAATGGAAATCTTTCATCAATGGAATGAAAGATGAACACTCAATCTCTTGATCACTTTCTCACACTCTCAAGGATTGCAATGCCTCAGCGGAAGGCAAGGGAGCTTTGATACCATGAGAAAACATGTGTGCCTCAAAATCTATGGAGCGCTCTAAGGTGGATGGAACCTGTTGTGAAGAGAGTGGGAGAGAAGTAAGGAGTCTCACTTGCAGCTTTCTCACATACACAATGGGGGAATATACACAAAGGTGGAGGCTGAAAACAATTTTCCTCTTCTTGGTTGTGAAAGCCAAAAGAACTCTCTCTCAATACAAAAGGAATAGATGAACCCTATATGTGGGTCTCAAACCAAACTCACCTACCTAGGTGGCATACTAACTGAGCCACTAACTAGAGTACATAAAGATAGATGTCATCCAGCTTTTATTCATGGGTGGTGTACCACTTGCATCTACAGCTAACAAGTCAGTGACATAAATGCACAACGGTCACCCTGGCATATCACAAGTGGATCTCGATATCTCAACACTCCCCCTTGAGCTCAATCCCAATTTGTGCACACCAAGCAGGTCTCTGAACTTGCGCAGCTCCTCTACACCCAATGCCTTCATGAATTTTTCAACTACCTGATCCTGTATGCTGACATAAACTAGATCAATAAAACCTACTAGAACCTTCTCCCACACATAGTGATAATGCACCTCAATGTGCTTTGTTCTAGCATGATAGACTAGGTTATTTGCCAAGTGTATACTACTCATGTTGTCACAATAAATGACAACTGGCCCATCTGTAGACTGATGCATATCATAAAGTAGCTTACGCAACCAGGCTACCTCACATGCAACCATTGCTGCACCCCTGTACTCAGCCTCTGTGCTCGACAAGGCAATTGTAGGCTATTTCTTCCTCCTCCAAGTGACTATAGCACTCCCAAAAGAGAACACATATCCACTGGTAGATCGTCTATCATAAATACTACCAGCCCAATCAGCATTATTGTATCCATGCAATTGTATTTGAACCCAAGTCTCATAAAATAGTGCATACTACAATGTGGACTTCACATACCTTAGTATGCGTCTAGCTGCATCCAAATGTGGTTTCTTTGGAGCCTGCATAAATTGACTTACCAACCCAATAGCATAGCTCAAATATGGCCTGGTAATAGTCATATAAATCAAACTTCCTACTATGCGTCTGTACATGGTAGGGTCTTCCAGAAGCTCACCTGCATCTGCGCTCAACTTCACATTCTGCTCCAAAGGAACTAAAATAGGCTTACAACCTGTTATCCCATTTTTGGACAGCATGTCCAATCCATACTTCCTCTACAAGAGCCATATCCCACTTGTGGATCTAATCACCTCAATGCCCAAGAAGTCCCAAATCCTTCATCTCAAACTTCTGCTTCAATAGCATTTTCACATGAAGGATATCTTCATCACTATCACTTGTGATGATCAAATCATCAACATAAATGACAAGCAGCAGAATGCCTTTCTCTGTTTTTCTCACATAAAGTCAAAAATCTCCTTGGAAATCTGAAATCCAATAGTGACAAGATACTATCCTATCTTGTCAAACCATGCTCTGGGTGCTTGCTTCAAGCCATATAGGGCTTTCTTCAACCTGCAAACAAACTCGGGATGAATAGCATGAACATAACCTGGTGGTTGCTCCATATAGACCTCTTCTTGCAAATCACCATGCAAGAAAGCATTCTTTACATCCATCTGATGTAAAGACCATCCCTTTGATGCAACCATAGCAATGAGTGCTCTTACGGTTTCCATCCTTGGGTCCAGAGTAAATGTTTCTTCATAATCAATGCCATATGTCTGTGCATACCCCTTGACAACTAATCTTGCCTTGTATCTACTCACAGAACCACCTGCATTGTGCTTCACCTTATAAACCCACTTGTAACCAATTGCATTCTTGTCTTTAGGCAAAGGCACCAATTCCCATGTAGCATTTGCTTCCAAGGCATCCATTTCTTCATCCATGTCTGTCTCCCATTTTTCTTTTCCCATGGCTTGCTCAAAAGAAGTGGGTTCTGGTTCCTGTATCACTTTGACCATATAGGCATAGTGAATGGCTGTAAATCCATCATATTTTTAGCCTATCCATAGGATACTTAACTCTGGTATACTTGTGCAAAATAGGATCACTACCAAGTGCTCTCAAAACATCCCTTGTCTTCTTTACTCCATGTGTAACAATAGAAGGAATACCCAACACATCATTAAGGCTCTGTTCTGAGCCACTGGATTCACCATCCACATAAGAGTGACCTGCATTCACATCAACCATGGGCTCAACTACTTTCTCTTTTCCCTTTTGTGATACTTGCATACCACTATCTGCATTGCTTTGAGGAGATTCTCCTGATCTCAATCTACCTATCCATAGGGAAGTATGTGAACCATTGTTAGAGGACACTATATGTCCACTAATATTTTGTGATTGTTGCTGTGAATTCTATGCAGCATTACCATTTTGTGCATCTACATCATCAATCACATTTACTGGTTTATACTAGCTGCTCATCTCATCAAAAACAACATCTCTACTCACTGTAAACTTACGAGTAGAAGGGTTATAGTATCTATACCCTTTTTGCTGTAGAGAATAACCAATAAAGATGCACTTCTCAGCTTTTGGATCCAACTTGGATCTCAACTCATCTAGCACATGAACATAGGCAATGCAACCAAAAACTTTCAAATGAGAAATATCTGGTTTCCTACCAGTATACCTCTCCTTTGGCATCATGCCATGTATTGCTATAGTGGGAGTCGTGTTCATTATGTAGACTGCTGTAGCAATTGCTTTAGCCCAATAATAATTTGGCAGGCCTTTTTCATTGAGCATGGCACGAGATACCTCTCCAATATGCCTATTTTTCCTTTCTGCAAGTCCATTTTGCTGTGGGGTAGGCATTTTATTTGTAGGCCTGTTTCTTTTTCAACCATAGCTTTAAAAGGTTTGAAATGCCCAAACACTTCACTTTACTTTTTCATAAAATACACCCAAACTTTTCTACTGGATTCATCAGTAAAAGTGACAAAATAATTACACCCTCCAATAGATGCAGCTTTAGTAGTCCACACATCAGAGTGGATTAATTCCAATGACCTCTTACTCTCTTCAACATGTCTAGGAAATGTTTTTCTTGCCTCTTTTCCAAATTGACAAGCTTCACATACCTTATGCATTTCTACAACCTTGAACATAGGCAATCCTGCAACAATATTTTGGGCCTGCATTAATTTAAGTCATTGTACACTAACATGACCAATGCATTTATGCCAGATATCAATTGATATCTGCAACTACACCAGTCCCATGTGCAAACATTGCTACACTCAATTCAGGCATGTCCACATCCAACGTAAACATCTTTCCCTTCTTCTTCCCTTTTGCTATCAAGCGACCTTTATTCTTCATATCCTCAACAAAGCATCCATGAGGATTAAATCTGGCCTGCAAGCCCTGCTCAACCATTTGACCAACAAAAACCAGATTCTTGGTGATATTCGGGACATGAAATACATCAAACAAGTATTTCTTTTTCCCATCCTACATAGACAAAGGAATTTTACCAATCTGCATAATAGGATGTGCAGTATCATCACCAGTATCCACAAATCTTGGTCTTCCTTGCATCCTGCATCCATTCTGCATGACTTGTCATGTGGTTTGGTGCACCTGAGTCAACATACCACATCATTTCTTTCTTCTACACTTGTCACAGAATTGGTCATGTGCTGCACCATAAACAAATGCTCATTTCTGACATCACCCTGTCAACTAGAGGGTGCATAATTTCCTTGCTGCAAATTTCCATTCATGATGTCATTCTACTTTTTGTAGCAGTCTCTTTAGCCATATGACCCATTTTACCACAGTAGTAGCATTCAACATTGCTATTTGCATTTTGGCCTCTTTGCCATCCACCGCAACCTCTTTGGCTCCCCCTGCTTCTAAAGTTACCACGTCCTCCTCCATAGGATGGGTTTTCTTGAATTTGCTGCATATTTTGATTTCTGCCACGGCCTCTAGATTGGCTTGCTCTACCTCTGCCTCTACCTCTTCCAGCATTTGAGTAGAAGACAGTTTCTTTTGAAGTTCCTCGTGAAGAGGATGCACCACCATTTCCCAGCTCTTCAGAAATTAGAAGAGCAATCAACTCCCCAAAATCAAGAAAATTCTCACGGATGGAAATGGATGTCTGGAATTGTACATAATCCTTCCCTAGACCATTCAAGGTCACAAAAACTAAATCATCATCTTCCATTGGCGACCCAATAGAAGCAACTGCATCTGCAATCTTCTTCACCTTCATGTGGTAGTCATTGATGCTCATATTTTCTCTCTGCACATTATGCAACTCCTGCTTGAGTTGCATTTTCCTGGCTTGTGCATTTGTGCTATACATTTTTGTCAAAGTATCCCATGCCTCCTTCGGCATGCTTGCATCCTGAATATGCACAAGCATAGAATCAGAAATACTGATAGACAGCCAATACATAACTCTTTTGGCTCTCTCATGTCAACCTTTAAATTCCTACAACTCATGTTGATTGGGAACATTAGGAATAATTGGTTCTTGTTGAGCTCCAGTAATGAACTCCCAATAGCCTTTTCCCTTAAGGAAATTTGTCATTCTAAACTTCCATGCTGGGAAGTTGTTCTTGTCAAGCTTTTTTGTGACTATCTGTGAAAGAGCATCAAATGCCATTACAAAACACTGCAAAAATATTCTGTCACTGCAAAAAACACAACTTCTACCTCACAAGGGCAAATCTGCAAAACTGACAAAAGTGGTGTTTGACCACACAGTCACTTCCTACTGATGATTTTGCATCAACATGCAATAAGAATGATTCTGTCACTCCCAATATCTCTGCACACATGCATATGATGCAATTTCTGACAACTTTTCACCGACCTGCGGAACAGTGGTCACACAACAAAAACAGGGCACCTTTCTGAGTGCATGCGGAAAACATTTGCCACCAAAATGGGCCCTGAAATGACCTCGAATCAGAAAAATAATGTCACCTAGGACTACACCCTGTCCCATAGCATATACTGCCCTCTCACCACTCTGTGAAGGGCATCCCAATCTGAGACAGTGCACTCTTGCACTTTCGTGCTGTGCTACTTGTAGAGATTTACTCCCAAACTCGAAAAAGGAAAGCAACACTGATCCTCTTACCAAGACACTGTGAACTTGGTTTGCTTTCTTGAGCTCCTTACCATGAACCCAGCTCTGATACCATGTGAAGAGAGTGGGAGAGAAGTAAGGAGTCTCACTTGCAGCTTTCTCACATACACAATGGGGGAATACACACAAAGGTGGAAGCTGAAAACAGTTTTCCTCTTCTTAGTTGTGAAAGCCAAAAGAACTCTCTCTCAATACAAAATGAATAGATGAACACTATATGTGGGTCTCAAACCAAACTCAGCTAACCTAGGTGGCATACTAACTGAGCCACTAACTAGAGTACATAAAGATAGATGTCATCCATATATTATTCATGGGCGGTGTACCAACCGCATCTACAACTAACAAGTCGGTGACATAAATGCACAATGGTCACCTCGGCATATCACGAATGGAGCTCGATATCTCAACACCTGTGGAAACATGATGAAGAGAATACTCATGACATGTACCTCAAGTCAATTAGGTTCCAAGATAGATTATCTTGGACTCATAAACATGATCTTGAGTGAATGTGCATTTCTTGTTTTCAACAATACATGATAGGCCTCTTATGTAGAGAGTTCCCTTTGAATAGTCAACACCTGTAGGATCCTCTGATCCACATCTCTCCTTTTGGATATCCTTGATCCACATCTCCACATCATGTAGTCCACATCCTAGGGTGGCTACTTTAATTCTTCCTATACCATACCTTTGCCTTTGATCTATGGCACCATATCTCAACATCTTCTTCAAAGATTTGCTGAAGCTTTGGCTAAATGCTTTGTGAAAGGAGGTGTCAAAGTTATTGCAAGAGGATAGGTGGAAAACTAGCTCATCCAAGGCTTTTCTTGCGGCTGTTAGAAGCACGAGCAATCTCTCTCTCTAAGTAGAGGTCTCTCCTTGAGAATCTCTCAATAACTATCTCACAAGTCTCTCTCTCTCTCTCACGTGACAGAAAATCTCTCATAAGAATGAAACGAAATGTAAGGAGTTTAATAGAAATCTCTCTATCACTCAATGAACAGAAATGGATAGAAACTTCTCTTTCATCAATGGAATGAAAAGGCACTCAATCACTTTTGATCTCTCAATCTCAATCTCTCTTGTGATGATCTCCAAGCCTTAGCGGAAGGCAAGGGAGCTCTAATACCATGACAAAATATGAAGAGGGGAGAGGAGAAGAGTGGACATGAGGAGAGAAGGCACAGCTAGAGAGCACACCACAAATGACTAACTGTACACTAGATCTAGTTGACATACAAGCCCTTTTAGGGTTAGGGTTAGGGATAGGGCTTCTAACCCTTCTCTTTATAGCATTCTATTGGTTAGTGCTATGCACAATATTATTATATGATGTCAATTGAGCATGGTTTCTCAACAAAGTCTAGGTTTGTAGATTAATGGACTTGGATCTCGGGGGGCTCACCTTAAAAAAATTAGTTTACCACATGCATTCAAAAGGACGGGTATTTCAATTCACCTTTCAGAAAAAATTTAACAACATTAGAATAATATGAGCGGTTTTTTAATTCAAATTTAGAAAAAATCCCATTATATCACATGTAAAGAGGGGTTGTTTTATTGGGGAGGAAATTTTAGCTAAGGGGTTTTTTAAATACCTCTTGAACGCATGTGATGCATAGGGTTCATTAGTAGTTCACCCCCCCAAGTTTTTGTGTAATTGCAAAAACATAGCTCTTCAATGAATCACTCTTACAGCCCATCAATCCATTGACCAAATCTAAACAATAGGTACTTGCCTTTCCTTAAAACAATTTAATCTCCAAAATAAATCAAACAATTTAATCTTCAAAATAAATCAATCTTTTCTTATAGCAATCAATGAGAGAAGTCTAAATAAATAACATCTTGACACACTCCCTATTATGGGAAATCTCGCTCCGATTCTAATGCAATGAACTAGCCAAAAATTTATGAAATTTATATTTTAATCAATTCAATTTTGATAAATTATAAAAATAACATGATATTCATCTAAGGCATGCCTTTCAATTTGATTTGAGATGCAACATGACGCCATTCAAACTCGGCAATTAAAGATACAGGGTGCCCAAATCTTGCTGTTTGGGCCAAAACAAGGAGTATGTCAATGAGCTCCCTCTTTTGCACCAAAACTTGTAAATTATAGGCTGCCAATACACTCATAGTTTTGGCCCAAATAACAAGATTGTGGCACCCTATATGTTTTGATTGCCAAATCTGAATAGAGGTCAGACCACATATTAAATAAAATGGCAAGGCATGAGTCAAATGAATATCATGTCCTTTTTCATATTTATCAAAATTTTAATATACTAAACTAGGAATTCTATGAATTTTTCCCAATTTCTTGTACTAAATTCAGAGTAAGGTTGCCCATAATAGGGAGTGTTTCAACACTTGTCTATTTTGGCAAAGAAAAATCAAATTTGAACATCCTTTACATTTTAATTGCCAAAAATTACTAGGGTCATGTTAAAATAGTCCTTCGCTTTAGACTACTCAGTTTCGAGAAATATGACATAGGGCTTCATCATATTTTGGCAATGATCAAAAAATTAAAAGGCTCCCCTTGCCCAACATATGGCACACACCATATGTTGGGAGAGTGACAAACATATGGCATTTGATACATGTTCCCCCTCCATAACATACGGAGCACAGGATGTGTGCGGGGCACCTTCCCCTTTTTTCCATCAAAACTCTCATCTGGAATATCAAAATGTAGTCATATTTGTGAAGTAAGGGATAGTGAGTTCATTTTTATGACAAATGTGTAAAATAATAGAGTTAGAAAGTTTGTTTTACTTCCCCTACCATTCTCTTCCCCATCTAAACCTCCATTTTTTAAGGCTGTAGGCCACAATTGTCTGAATGTGAATAGATGTACTTTTGCACAAAAACCCACTTTTTAGTTTATTGCATCAATATCAAATGGAGGTGACTCATTTTAAAAAAAAATCCATAACAAGATAAAAAATCCAAAACCTATGAATATAATGTTTTGCAAATTTTCATAAAGTTTGGACATCATTGTATAGTGCAACGTACATATTTTCTCAATTTTGAGCACGTATGGTGCGTAATTGCTAAAAACTTATGCATCGATATGCTTATACTGTAGTTTTCTTTTGTTATTGGTCATGAAACTCTACAAGTTCCTTTCAACGATTAAGTAATTTATAGTCACGAGATTCATAATAATAGAACATCATTTTTATGGTGAGACATGCACATGCTCTCATTTTCAACCATATATAATGCATTACTATCAAAAATTATGCATTAGTATGCTTATATCATACTGAGTCCATGTTTCTAATAGTCAATATGATGCCCAAATACATTTCAATGCGAATGATATTTATAATTTCAAAGTTTCATAAGATTTGAACATTATTTATATGTTGCTACCTATGCATTTTTCAAAATTTAAACATGTATAAGTGTCAAAACATTGTGCATCAGTATGATTATACCATAGGTGTATGTTCCCAATGGTCATAAAACTTTCCAAAGACCTTTAAATAGTAAGTCCCTAATAATTACAAAGTTTGATAGCGGTACTGCATCATTTGTATTATGTTACTCTCACATCTTCTCATTTTCAAACATGCACAGAGCATAAGTATCAAAATTTTGAATCGATAAGCTTATACAATAAGTGTGTGTTGTTGATGGTCAAAAATAATTTCAAAGACATTTCCATGAGCAAAAAACTCATAATTGTAAAGTTGCACATGTATCAAACATCATTGTGGTGAGAAATGTGCATTGTCGTTTCCAAACATGCAAAGTGTGTGGTTGCAAAAAATTATGCATCGATATGCTTATATCATACATTTATGTGTCCAATGTTCAAGGAAATTTGTTGATACATTTCAATGTGTATGGAATTTATTTTGTACAATTTAATAACATTCAAATATTATTTCTATAGTGCAACATGCACATTTTTTCAACTGTGAGCATATACTATGTGTAAGTGCCAAAAATTGTGCAATAGTATACTTATGCCACAAGTGTATGTTGCTGATGTTTTTTAATTTTTGAAAATCCACTAAGGCCCTTATACTTGCAAAAGATCCATAATAATCAAACATCATTCGTATGGTGAGACATGTACATACTCACACTTTCAACCATGAATGATGCATTGCTACAAATAGTTTACAGTGGTATGCTCATACCATGCCCGTATGTGTTCAATGGTCAAGACAATTTTCAATGAAATTTAAATATTTATATCCTCCATACTTGCAAAGTTTCAAAAGATTCAAACATCATGTGTACGTTGTGACATGCACATTCTTCCAATATCAAGTATGCACAATGCACAAATGTCAAACGATTATGCATCTGTATGCTTTTCAACGAGTAACTCCCTTATAATTACAAAGTTTCCTAAGTATAATACATCATTTGTATGTTGGGACCTACACATCTTCTTGTTTCTAAGCTTACATAGTGCATAAGTACCAAAAGAATTGTGCATCTGCACATTGATACCATTGGTATATGCTGCCAATGGTCATGAATCTTTGAAAATGACTAAGGCCTTTACACATTGCAAAGTTTCATATGGGATCTTAAATAATTTTTCGGTGGTACCTGCACACCTTGCCATTTCAAACATGCATGATGTGTAGTTGCACAAAATTGTGCATCATATGCTTATACCTAGTTGTATGTCTCGGATGGTTATTAAACCTTCCAAATGCCTTTCAATGTGTATGTGTTCTATACTTTCAAGTTTTCATAAGATTTTGACATCATCTTTATGGTTGGACATAAATATTTTCTAAATGTTTCAAGCATGTTCTATGCAAAATTGTCAAAAAATTATGCATTGATATGCTTATACCATAGGTGCATGTTGTCGGGTCATGAAAGTTTGAAAATACATTTCAATCAGTAAGTAACTGATATCCCAAAGATTTATAATAATAAAACATCATATGTATGGTGAAACATGCACTTCCTCTCATGGGTGACCACCATAAGGCTAACCCTTCGATCAGTGGCATACGACTAACCCTTTGATTGGAGGGAAAGCTCTAGGAACAAAACTTTGGATAGAAAATATAGAACTAGAATGGAGGCAGGGTGTGCTTAAGTAGCGACCTCATATATGCACTTGAGGTCTGGAAAAATTTTGTACAGACAGCATGAGCCTAAGGACATCATTTATAATTATACAACTCCAATGGTGAATTTGACAACTTGCATTTAGTATTAGGGCCCCGATGTAGTGAGCCCTCTAGTTTAGACAAGAGCGAGAGCTTGGATGAGGAAATACAAGAACCAACTGGCTCGAGAGCCTCCAAAGTGTTTCACACAAGCACAGCTCCACCTCACTCTCCTTCTCCTTCCATAGCCTCCCAATTAAGGGGAACTATTTCCAACATATTTGGATGATTAGGACAAATGGATTTAGCAAAAATTGAGAACCCTTTTGCCAGTATGCCCATGAAAAGAGAAGGCCAACGATAATGAGCCTTTACACCATAGGCAGGGACTGAGGCCATTTTTGTGGACTCAATATTCATAGTCTTCACTTGGCACCTTGACCCAGAGTGCACGAAAGAGAATGACCCATGAATGAGGGACTTTGCTATTGTTATGGATAAATTTGACCAAAGTAAAGGCATAAATATGTGTGTGTGCTTGTATGTGTGGCAATAGTATAATAAAATATGGTGTACATAAGGCCCAGGGATTAGGTGGCAAGGCATGACCATGTGCCACCCTTCCATGTAAGAGGACCCATAAGGTGTGTTGTACATAATCCATGGTAGTAATAATATAAAATGATAAGGTGGCATGGGTCCTCCATGCACCACCCCTCCACCTAGGCAGTCCTACACTTGCATTTAGTGAGATATGGTCCAAGGAACATGGGAGAAGTAATATAAAATAGGTAGAGATGGATATTATATTGGATTATTCCCTCCATGTAGGATAGGCCCATGTGGGGGGGGGGGGGTTGTAGAAAGTCCAAGAATGCAAGTTAAATAATGGGAAAGTAGGATGAGGTGGCAAGACTCCTTATGCCAACCCTCCATTTGTCCTCCTAGATGTTTGAATGTAATATAAAAGTGGGAAGAGACCAAGGGAATATCTTAGACTTGGGATATGGGGGTTGATGTATCTGGGAAAATGAGGCAAATTGTTGTCGCACACAATTGAGAGTGCATAACCATCTAGCCCACATGGGACACTCTTCCACACACACCATGCCTATGGGAGGATGCATTTATTGGAAGAGACCCCCTGTCTTGGCTATAAAAGGAGGGGGCTATTCCTTGATGGAACACACTCATTCTTGTAAAGCCACCTAGCTAGTACTTTGATTTCCCCCCCCCCATCTCTCCAATAAAGCATGACTCTCTTCCCTTGATGTCTCCATCTCTACATTCCACCTCCCATCATGTACATGCTCCTCTTCCCCTCTTCCTTCCCCTTTGTGCCATAGTCCCCCTCTTCATTCCCACCCCTCTTAATCTTTTTTCCCCACCTATGTTAATGCTTATTCCCTCATGTTCCCTTTTCCTCCATGGCCCTCAAGCGTCGCCATACCTAGCATCTAGCCTCATGCATTGAATTCTTTTCTAGTTAATAGAACTAGTGTGGCTACTGGGATCGAAATCTCCATGGCTAGTGGTGTAAAATTCATTACTCCTATAGCTGGGTGTAGTTCTATAGTACCTTCCATGTGCGGTTTTTTGATTCTGTGCCTCCAATTCGCATATCTCTGCTCGTAGTTCTCCGTCTCCTGTTTTTTTGCCTTCAGCCTGCATTTCCTATGCATCTTCTAAGTTCTTGCGTGTCTTTTGTGCGGCACCAAGCGTCTTTTGGATGACCACGCCTACAAAATCGCTCCTATGATTTTTTGTGGAGATCCAAGATTGTGAATTGAAGGGAAAAACAGACTCCTGTGACCTTTGTGGACATGCCATTCACTACTCCCAAGGGTTTAGCCCGTGAATCATTGGCGAGGCATATGTTGAAATTAGCCTTTTGCATTGGTGGGAGACCCCATTCTTCATAGAGCTCCTTTGATAGGACATTTACACCTACTCCACCATCCACTATGGCTTGGACTTCATTATATACCTTGTGGATCAAAGGCACAGTAATGTTGCATATGTCATCTCTCTCACCCATTTGCACAGGGATATCTTCGATGTCATTCATAGGTGGAGGGGGATTTGCGAGTTCAATCCATCCTTTGAAACTCTCCCAAAGATTGGGACAATTCCATAGGAGGATTGTGATGGGAATTGACACAAGGCAACTCAGGATGCTAGAGAGTGCATCTCCTTCAAGTTGACGTGGCGGTACATTATGTTGTGGAGTCTATTGTTGGAACAGAGGCTCGAGTACAGTATCAATACTTTGTGGAGCCAAGGTTCTTGAGCTTGTTTCTCAACCTCAAATTGAGCTTGTTCCTTTTGTACCCATTGTTGAAGTGCCTGAAATCAAGCCTTCTCCACCTCTGCATTTGGGTATGGAGCTCCTTTTATTTGAGGCTCGGGAGTTGATGTGGATGAGCTCGGTTGCTCATTGCTTGGTGGAGGTGGAGGCACTTGTGCTTTCTTTTTAAGAAGTTGCTTTGGTTGGATTGGAATGTTAGGGTCCTTGGTGGCCTCTTTTTATTGGCATGGGAAACCAAGCCACCTTCATCAGTTAAGGCCATGGGAAACCAAGCCACCTTGGTTTCATGGGATTGATCTCCACCTGCTCGACATGCGGCATCAAAATGGTAGAGGAATCGAGTTGGATCTCCCCTACCATTATATTTGGAAAGTTCCAATTTTCCCAAGGGGTGCCTGCCTTGAGTGTTATTATTTCTTCAATTAAAGAAATTTTCAGCCTTTGCATCGAGGTCGATATCCCCATCATTGTCACGATGGCATCTAGCCATGTTATGGTGTGGAGGAGTTAAAGGGAGTGATTGAATCTCAGGGGGGGATTCGGGGTAGAGGATTGTCAAGGGTGGTGGTTGCAGTGGAGTTGTATGCGGATTTGGTAAGCGTCGGACTCGGAGGCGTTGGCTGGAACATAGCTACATGCAAATTGGGCGAGATTGTAAAGGGTGTCTCTGCCCGCAAGTGTGGGTGTTGATGTAGTTTTGTTGGGAGGGTTAGAGTGGTGTTAGTTTGTGTAGGGGCTGTTGTGTTAATAATGTGCCTCAGATTGTTGTCCTACATGTGTAGGGAAATGTGCCGGTGCAGATGGATCGTCAATCGGAGGTCACGGTGTAAAGATACGAGC
Source organism: Dipteris shenzhenensis (assembly GCF_047967505.1). NCBI lineage: Eukaryota > Viridiplantae > Streptophyta > Polypodiopsida > Gleicheniales > Dipteridaceae > Dipteris > Dipteris shenzhenensis. The sequence goes on along the minus strand of NC_141607.1, from coordinate 25,918,385 downwards.
AAATTTGTACAAAATGAGACCCGCACGAGGCACGAATGAGCGAGTGCTAGGGATGCTGAAATAGTATGCAATGGGCTGGAAAAATACCCTGTAGCATGGTGTTTCTGTGTGTGAAATTTTGGTTCAAACTGGATCCAATTTGGGTCCCAAACGTGCACAATACAATGTGTTGAAGTAGGGGTAAAATTGGCTCTTTGGGGGGGTCCTTAGGGTTCATGTGAATGGACTTTAAGTTCAACTAAGGGGTTTGAACCAAGTTGATTCCAATTAGATTAACTAACATATATCCTCCTCAGTTATTGGAACTAGATAGTTAACCTAACTACCTGAGACTAACCTAGTTGTTAGTAACTAACCTAAGTTAAACCTAACTAAGTTAGACTAACCTAGCCTAAGTTAAACTAACCTAAGCTAGGTTTAACTAACCTAACCTCAGTTAGTCTTAGGGTTAGGTTAGGTTTTTTTTTTTTCATTGGTGTTGTCTTCCAATGCCTCATTGTTGTGCACTAGCAATTGGAGTTCAAGCTTGAAGATGATTATCTTTTGGGAGTGCATCTCATTCATTTTTTCTTTGTATTGATGGTAGATGGTTGTATATGCCTCCTTAATCTTTCTCATTTACAAGGTGACCTTTTCCTATTGAGGAATGCCTTCAATGGTATTGGACCATTGGTCCAAGACTTGTGCTTATGAAGTGCTGGCCTCTTGAGAGGTAGCAAGTTGGTCCTTTAAGATTCTCCATTCCCTTGTAAGCTTGTCAATGCTGAAGGCATGTACTACCAAAGATTGTTTCATGTCTTCAAGCTTGTCTTTGCAATCCTAGAGCTCTTCTTCTTTGTGAATTAGAGTGATTTGAGCTTGTGCCACTACCTCCATCTGTTGAGCATGTGCGGATGTCAAGGAGTTATAGTAGGTCTGTAGGATTGCCGTTGCTTGCACTGCTGGCTGTCAGCTGTGTTTGACTTTGGTGGAGGTTGGAGCTCACATCCCTCACTGCCTTCTCTTGAGCTTGGACAGCTTGGTTCATGCACACTTCTTCTACCTTCTTCTCATCTATCTACGCCCGAAGTGCCTAGACCTCTATGGCGATTTCCTGGAATTGTCTTCGATTTCTATTGCAGTCTATCTGCCCCAATTCTCTTGCATATTCTTCCTTGGTCGACCTAGTGAATAGTTCTAACATTTGGATCATTTGTCTAGCTTGATGTTGGAGAATGACAAACGATGATGAGGTCTGGCGATACTGCTGATACAAGTGGTGCCCATGTAGCCATCCCGATGATTTTGTAGTACTTGGGGGAGGTTGTTCCAATCGAGTCCCTTGTGTACAATATTCATACTATTGATCTAGCACTAGCTCCCCTTGTGGCTCATCGACTGGCATGGCGCCGATGGGCGGTTCTAGTGATGATGTAGCCTTAGGCTCTGGTGCCAATCTTTCCTCAGGTTCTGGTGCCAATCTTGCCTCGGGCTCTGGTTGCTGCTCTCATTGGAGATATATTGGTTGCAGTTGTGCACCGAGCTGTAGCATCTCATGGGGCAATTCCTCAATCCCGACGCCCAGAATAGGTATTTCTTCTAAGGCATCTGCACTTATCAATGTGATAGTAGGAGAAGTTGGTGATGGCTCCCCGTGTGTTGGCAGTTAGAAAGCCCTTTGAATGATTGTACTATCGAGGATAATGTTTAGTGGGCTCTGATGTACAGTGATTGTACTGTACTTGCCAACCTTTGCATTGCTAGAGTGGTAAGAATGGAGAAAGTCCCTGATGTATGTGGTCATTGTAGGATTTTTCTCCAAGGATTTTAGGCTCTCATGCAAATTGCCTAGACCCCTTTGCTCTAAGTAAGATGTTGCTTCCTGGGAAAGAGCATAAGTCGATGTGGGTGGCCAAACAAGTTCCAATTAGTGGGCCCCGTTAATGGTTGTGTAGGCTGGTGGTGACTGGGGTGGCATTTGTTCTTCTTCGTCATGCACTCAATCCTCTTCGGAGCTATCGCTTTGGACCACAAATGCCTGTGGTCACCATGGTTGAGAGGATGTAGATGGCTACAAACTCTGGAGGGGGTCTCGTGGTTGAGGCAGTGGGCTCTTTCTGTGCATCCTCTTTAGTGGCGGCATCTTTTTTGAACTTGCATCCATGTGCATGTGGTGTACCATTGATCATTAGATTGGTTGGCATGGAAGTATGACCTTTGTGTGTGTGTGAGAGAGAGAGAGAGAGATCTTATTTTTATACATGCTTTTAGAGTGTGGAATAAAAGTGTCTGGCACAATTATTTATGCAATCATCTATGTGTCTAAGTGAAAGCGTGTGAGTGCACATGACCTAGTAGTAGGTAGGGACTAACTATATGTTTTTTTAATTGCTGGGATTTTCATAGGGCAGCTAAAACTCAGGCATCACTTCTGAGCCCTAGGTTAAAATCGATTGATGATACTTATATGTGCAAAGACGTACATATGCAAGCGAGTGCTCGTGATACAATCTAATCCTAACTAAGGAAGACTTGGTTTTCCAAATCTTCATTCTTGTCGCGGATGGCTTGCGTGTTGATGTAGTAGTGCTTCAGTCAGCTCTCGTTTATTGTTGTGTTGAATTGGACTCCATCCAATGTTTCTAGCAGCACAACTCCGATGGGATTCATCTTTTGTACTCGGTAGGGTCCTTGACCTAGATACTTCAGTTTCCCCTTGTGTAGTTTGGCATTGTATAATAGGACCAAGTCACCTTCCTTGATGTCTTTAGCTTTAAGATTTCTATCAAACCATGCCTTTATTTTGCATTTTTCTATTGTCATGGCATGGTAGGCAACTAGTGTTGTCTCTATATGCTTCTCCAACTGATAGAGTCTTTCTTTCAAGGATTCATGGTCTCCCATGCATTCTTGTACTGCTATGTGTAGGCTTGGTATTACAAATTCTATTGGGACCACAGCTTCAACGCCGTACACCAATTCTCCCAACGACACGAGACATGTGATCGGCAATGTAGTGTTGGGCCCCTTTGCGGACCACTATTTTGAAGTTAAATTCTTGAAGCAAGAGGAGCCATCTGGTTATTCTTTCTATTGTACATGGACGGTTCACAAGATAAAGCAATGCTTGATGGTCGGTGTAGAAGACAAAATCATTCGCTAGTAGATAGTGCCAAAATTTCTTTACACTATGCACCATTGTTAGGGCTTCTCTTTCTGTGGTGGTATAGTTGATCTCTGCATCATTGAGTTGTCTACTGGCGAAGTAGAATGGGTAGTCTTTCTTATGTTTACCAAGTTGGCAAAGCACACTCCCAATTGCATACTTGGATCCATCAGTATGAACATGAAAATCAATATCCCAATTGGGAGATATAAGGATGGGTGTTGTGATTAGGCACCACCTTAAAAGATCAAAGGCTTGGTCGCACACTTCGGTCCATAAGAATTTCACTAATAATTTGTAAAGTGGTCTAGCTATCATGGCATACCACAATATAAATCTTCTATAATAGCCGGCATGTCCCATAAAGACCTGTACACCTTTGGAATTTGTAGGAGGAGGCAATTCCATGATGATTTTGATTTTGTTGGATTTAGGGAGATGCCATACTCCCTGCATTTCATTAGTACTACTTCAAGATATTTGAAGTGGTATTTTTTGTTTCAATGGATGCACAAATCATCCAAGAACACCTGTAAAAACTTATTCAAATATGACTTGAAAGCTGTGAACATGACTCGCTTGGAATGTGGCTGAGGCATTACAAAGGCCGAATGGCATGACTCTATATGCAAAAATACCCCATTCTGAAGCAAATGCTATTTTTGATTGGTCTTTAGGAGCAATTTGCACTTGGTTATAGCCACTGAAGCCATCCAAGAAGGTATATATTTCGGAGCCTGCCACCTTTTCCAACATTGTTTCTGCTAAGGGTAGGGGATAGTGAGAATTTTCCTGATTTTGAGGAGTTTCTTGCTCTTCTAATTTCTGAAGAGTAGAGAAATGGTGGTGCATCTTCTTCAGGAGGAACTTCAAAAGAAGCTATCTTCTACTCAAATGTTGGAAGAGGTAGAGGCAGAGGTAGAGTAGGCCAATTTGGAGGCCATGGTAGAAATCAAAATATGTAGCAAATTCAAGAAAACCAGTCCTATGGAGGAGGACATGGTAACTTTAGAGGCAGGGGGAGCCAAAGAGGTCATGGTGGATGGTAGAGAGGCCAAAATGCAAACAACAATGTTGAATGCTACTACTGTGGTAAAATGGGTCATATAGTTAAAGACTGCTATAAAAAGCAAAATGACATCATGATTGGAAAATTACAGCAAGGCAATTATGCATCCTCTAGAAGACAGGGTGATGATAGAAATGAGCATCTTTTTATGGTGCAGCACATGACCAATTCTGTGACAAGTTCAGAAGAAAGCAATGATGTGTGGTATGTTGACTCAGGTGCATCAAACCACATGACAGGTCATGCCGAATGGATGCAGGATGCAAGGAAAATGGAAAGACTAGGATTTGTGGAGACTGGTGATGATATTGCACATCCTATTGTGCAGATTGGTAAAAGTCCTTTGTCTATGCAGGATGGAAAAAAGAAATACCTATATGATGTATTTCATGTCCCGAATATCATTAAGAACCTGGTTTCTGTTGGTCAAATGGTTGAGCAGGGCTTGCATGTCAGATTCCTCATGGATGCTTTGTTGAGGATATGAAAAATAAAGGTCACTTGATAGCAAAAGGGAAGAAGAAGGGCAGGATGTTTACATTGGATGTTGAAATGCCTAAATTGAGTGCATCAATGTTTGCACATGGGACCGGTGTAGTTGCAAATATTGATATCTGGCATAAACACATTGGTCATGTTAATGTACAGTGACTTAAATTAATGCAGGCCCAAAATATTGTTGTAGGATTGCCTAAGTTCAAGGTTGCAGAAATGCATAAGTTATGTAAAGCCTGTCAATTTGGAAAACAGGCAAGGAAACCATTTCCTAGATAGGTTCAAGAGAGTAATGGGCCATTGCAATTAATCCACTCTGATGTGCAGACTACTAAAGCTGCATCTATTGGAGGCTATCATTATTTTGTTACTTTTATTCATGACTATAGCAGAAAAGTTTGGGTGTATTTTATGAAAAAGAAAAGTGAAGTGTTTTGGCATTTCAAAGCTTTTAAATCTATGGTTGAAAAAGAAATAGGCCTACAAATAAAATGCCTAAGGTCAAATGGAGGGGGAGAGTACCTCTCAAATGAGTTTGCAAGTCTCCTACAAGAGCATGGCATAAAGCAGCAATATTCATGCAGTCATACCCCACATCAAAATGGACTTGCAGAAAGGAAAAACAGGCATATTGGAGAGGTATCTCGTGCCATGCTCAATGAAAAAGTCCTGCCAGATTATTATTGGGCTGAAGTAGTTGCTACAGCAGTCTACATAATGAACAGGACTCCTACTGCAGCAATACATGGCATGACGCCAGAGGAGAGGTATATTGGTAGGAAACCAGATATTTCTCATTTGAAAGTTTTTGTTTGCATTGCCTATGTTCATGTGCCAGATGATTTGAGATCCAAGTTGGATCCAAAAGTTGAGAAGTGCATCTTTATTGGTTATTCTCTACAGTAGAAAGGGTATAGATACTATAACCCTTCTACTCGTAAGATTACAATGAGCAGAGATGTTGTTTTTGATGAGATGAGCAAACTGGTATAAACCAGTAAATGTCATTGATGATGTAGATGCAGAAAATGGTAATGCTGCACAAAATTCATAGCAGCAATCACAGAATATTAGTGGACCTATAGTGTCCTCTAGTAGTGGTTCACATACTTCGCCATGGACAGGCAGATTGAGATCAGGAGAATCTCATCAAAGCAATGCAGATAGTGGTATGCAAGTATCACAAAAAGGAAAAGAGAAAGTAGATCAGCCCATGGTTGATGTGAATGCAGGTCACTCTTATGTGGATGTTGAATCCAGTGGCTCAGAATAGAGCCTTGATGATGAGTTGGGTATTCCTTCTGTTATTACACCTAGAGTAAGGAAGACAAGGGATGTTTTGAGAGCACCTGGTAGTGATCCTATTTTGCACAAGTCTACTAGAGCTAGGTATCATGTGGATAGGCTGAAATATGATGGATTTACAGCCATTCACTATGCTTATATGGTCAAAGTGATACATGAACCAGAACCCACTTCTTTTGAGCAAGCCATGGGAAAAGAAAAATGGAAGAAAGCCATCGATGAAGAAATGGATGCCTTGGAAGTAAATGCTACATGGGAAATTGTGCCTTTGCCTAAAGACAAGAATGCAATTGGCTGCAAGTGAATTTATAAGGTGAAGCACAATGCAGATGGTTTTGTGAACAGATATAAGGAAAGATTAGTTGTGAAGGGGTATGCACAGACATATGGCATTGATTATGAAGAAACATTCAGTCCGGTTGCAAGGATGGCAATCGTAAGAGCAGTCATTGCTATGGCTGCATCAAAGGGATGGTCTTTACATCAGATGGATGTAAATAATGCTTTCTTGCATGGTGATTTGCAAGAAGAGGTCTATATGGAGCAGCCACCAAGTTATGTTTATGCTGTTCATCCTGAGTTTGTTTACAGGTTGAAGAAAGGCTTGTATGGCTTGAAGCAAGCACCTAGAGCATGGTCTAACAAGATACGATAGTATCTTGTCACTATTGGCTTTCAGACTTCCAAGGTAGATTTCTCACTTTATGTGAGAAAAATAGAGAAAGGCATTATGCTGCTTGTCATTTATGTTGATGATTTGATCATCACAGTGATAGTGATGAAGATATCCTTCATGTGAAAATGCTATTGAAGCAAAAGTTTGAGATGAAGGATTTGGGAGAGCTGCATTACTTCTTGGGCATTGAGGTAATTAGATCCACAAGTGGGATATGGCTTTTGCAGAGGTGGTATGGACTGGACATGATGTCCAAATATGGGATGACAGGTTGTACTAAGCCTATTTTAGCTCCTTTGGAGTAGAATGTGAAGTTGAGCACAGATGTAGGTGAGCTTCTGAAAGACCCTACTATGTTCAGACGCATAGTAGGAAGTTTGATTTATATGACTATTACCAGGCCAGATTTGAGCTATGATGTTGGAATGGTAAGTTAATTTATGCAAGCTCCAAGGAAGACGCATTTGGATGCGGCTAGATGCATACTGAGGTCTGTGAAGTCCACATTGTAGTATGGACTATTTTATGAGACTGGGGTTTAGATACAGTTGCATGGATACACTGATGCTGATTGGGCTGGTAGTATTTCTAATAGATTACCTACCAATGGATCTGTGTTCTCTTTTGGGAGTACTGCAGTCACTTGGAGTAGCAAGAAACAGCCTACAGTTGCCTTGTCGAGCAGAGAGGCTAAGTATAGGGGTGCAGCAATGGCTGCATGTGAGGCAGCTTGGTTGCATAAGCTACTTAATGATATGCATCAGTCTACAGATTGGCCAGTTGTCATTTATTGTGACAACATGTGCAGTATACACTTGGTAAATAACCCAGTCTATCATGCTATAACAAAGCACATTGAGGTGCATTATCACTATGTGCGGGAGAAGGTTCTAGTAGGTCTTATTGATCTAGTTTATGTTAGCATAGAGGATTAGATAGCTGACATATTCACAAAGGCATTGGGTGCAGAGAAGCTACGCAACTTTAGAGACCTGCTTGGTGTGTAGGAATTGGGATTGAGCTCGAGGGGAGTGTTGAGATATCGAGCTCCACTCGTGATATGCCAGTGTGACCATTTATGTCACCGACTTGTTAGCTGCAAATGCGGTTGGTACACTGCCCATGAATAATAGCTAGATGACAGCTATCTTTATGTACTCTAGTTAGTGGCTCAGTTAGTATGCCACCTTAGTTAGGTGAGTTTGGTTTGAGACCCACATATAGGCTTCACCTATTCTTTTGTACTTAGAGTTCTTTTGGCTTTCACAACTAAGAAGAGGAAAACTATTTTCAACCTCCACCTTTGTGTATATTCCCCCATAACACCATATTAGAGAATTTGGGAAAATCCTGATAATTTGGGAACTTTTGAGGGGTTGTAAGTATGTAACATTCAATGTTTTTCATTGATTTTTCCCAAAATGTCAAATGTTGAGGTTTTGACCAATGCATGGAATTTTTCGAGGGGTTGCAATTACAATACATTGAGTGCACTCCATTGACTTTCTTCTTAGATTTGGCCGTGTATATGAAACTCACAATTTGGAATGTGCCTGTTCTGCATTAGCCAGGGAAAAAACATCATATGTTTGAGTTTAACGAAGCATTTTTTGCCTCTTCTCAAAAAAAGGTGGTGTTCAAAAACACCATTTTAGTTTAGTTGGAGAAAAAGTAAGAATGCAACACTAGTCCTTGATATTTTGTCGAGTGTGCAGAACTTGCAACCACAAAGCAATTGTCTACAAAAAAAAGATAAAGAAAAAATATCAATGTCATACCTTCCAAATATTTGTCAGTGTCTCTTCCACAACTCAATGCCACCTTCACTTGGTTTCCAATCTAATGGTCATGGATGCACTTTATATTTCATGATAGGAACTAAATTTCGCATAAAGAACCAAAAATAGAGAGGCTTTGAGTGTCCCACTAAAGCATCTTGCCCATCGCATAGGCATCCATCAACATAGCTCTTGAAATTAGGGACTTTCATTACCAAAAATGGCATTGGAGAAGACTCCTCACATTGTCTAAAAGTATCCATGAGATGTGCAAATGTCAATGTTTGGCTAGCTCTTAACCTCTCTAAAAACCTGCTAAAAATTGCATCAATATCCTCATGTGTATGCCCAACCATCAAGAATCCCAATTGAATTGACTTGAAAATCCCTCGAGCAACAAGTAATGATAGGTATGCAAACAAGTACCTATTCTTGTTTTCAGAACCACAATTATCCAACTGCAACAATAGGTGTTCGGGTAGTTTCTTATAAGAATTTTATTGATGGGAACTTTCAAGTCCAAGGTCTTTGAATGTTCCACCCACTGCTCCAAGATGAAGTTGTTGCTTGTCATTAGAAACATAGTGAGAATCCAATGCTTCTCTTGAGGTTAGTGTGTTTAGCAGAGCATTGTCAGACCTTGGCATCCCATCATGTACCAAATCTCCAAGTGCATGGTTATCAAATCTTTCAAGATTTCTCAAACACAAAGCCAATGAACCAATTGTGAAGTTAGGATCCGATGGCCACAAGGATAAAGAAAAGTGACTATAACGTCCTTGACCATGTCCATGTGTTATCATGCCAGTCAAAGCCACTGGGAGCTGAAAGGATTTGTCTGTGTCCTTTGATCGATTGCATAATCTAGGGATGGTTGTCTTCTTTTGGTCCATCTTATCATGGATAATGCACAAGTATGTCTGAGGATACATTTCAAAAAATCTGCGCCAAGTGTAGTACACATTTCTACAACTTTTTTGTTGTAACATGTGCTTTCTTCTATCTTCCATCAACTTATTACGTTCATTTTGGCATTTTGTCACTACAAGCTAAGCCTTGATTGCACTACATAAACCACACTTAGAGAATTCACTTGTTTTTTACAAAGTCACATGCTTGAATTCAGAGGTCCATATGTGGTTGAACGTGGAAGTTGACATCTCCTTACAACCCAAACTATGCTTTAACTGCATGTTAACCTCATAGAGAATATCAACCTGCTTGTATACATCTATCCAGTATCACCAACTGTGTTTCCCTTGATCCATCCTGAAGTGTTCTACTTTTGTGTGGCATATGCTCAGAATTGTTATCCACAAAATCTTGGATTATGGCTCTACCCAGTTCTGTGTGGTCCCAACCTCTCCGCACAATTCCTTTATTACCATGTATGCACCTTCGTATACCAATTTCAAATTGCTCCCTGTATCGATAAAATGTTGTTTTTGGAATACCATGTATTTCATACCATGCTCTACAACAAGCTTGAATACCATTCAATGAAAAGACATATTTGAACTGCCCATTGTCATCTTTTCGACAAGCAACCCCAAGAGTGTCATATACATAATTGGTGCGAGCCTCCAAACTTTGGCCCCAATACTCTATGCATAATTTGGATATCATTTGACGATTGGCAAACTGACAACAATTTTGTTTACAACAATCAATCATAGATACTTTTGTGATTGCATCCCTTGTGAGTCTAGATGATGCTAATGGCATGCCATGTTTTTTAGCTTTCCTCTTTATCATGCAGTAACGCCTCCTTTTTGTGGATTTTTCCATTCGGTCCTCATCTTCCATGTGCTTTTTCCCAGAACCACTTGGAAAATTCATGGTGTGATTGATTCTTAATGAAGTTCCATCTAAAAAGGTTATTTGTGCAATGGGCCATTTTATTAAGTGGATGGTATCGATGCATGATACATCACCATGATACTTTTCAATTCCCACACCTAGATTACCTTCACCAAGCATCTCAAAATTTACAGGTTCAAATGGTTAGACATACAAAACAACACCCTCTGCAATGCTCTTGGTTTTCTGCTCATCCCATATTAAAACTTTCTTGTCCTTCCAGGATTCTCGAATGGAAAACTCATCATATTCACATAGAGGTTCAACATCAATGGTATACGATGTTATATCATTCATTGGTACAATAGCTCCATTGACATTGTCCACACAACTCATTGATCGTGCTTTCCAACGAACAACACTACCCAAAGCCTCATAGACTAAGAATGCATCCATTGTAGAAAATGGAAGAAGTGCATTTTCATCCATATAAATATCAATTGCCACTGATACATTGTTTTCTCCCAAGGGCACACCTTGGCACATGTCATCATGTGATGTAGAGAATATTGTCCCAATGGCAACAATCTTTCCAGTGACAAGCTGTAAGAAAAAAGTACGCAGCGGAAGATAACAACAAAATGCAAGTACACGATGGAAAGCTGGAGAGAATACAAAAATTCTGATATACCAAACTGCTGATACAACTGATGGTTGGCTGTCCACCCGTGCGCTCTACAGACAGAGCTTCGATGGTGATCTAGACAGATGCTGGACGGAGGACTATGAGCGTGAGAACTGGTAATATGATGATAGGGGGTGGCTACTTATATAGTGTGAGTGGTTGACGGTCGGCCTTGTAATAGGCAGTCGGCCTAATAGACAGTCGGCCTGAAAGACCAACCGACCCTTCAGAAAACATGCCGTCGAGCAGATGAAGGATCGCGCATAGGTCATACCGTCGGGCCTGGGGCTACCGGCAGCCCCCGGACCCTGCCGCTGGGGGCTTTGCCCCCAGACCCCCACCGGGGGCCTGCGCCCCTCGGACCCCCTGCTATCGGGGGGGCTATCGCCCCCCCGAACCCCCCCTTTGTGCAGACGGGTATCTACTCTTGGCTCCTAAGCCGTCTCATAACCATCTGGTCTACTAAGACCCCTTCCAGTGTCTAAACTGGGGATCCCTCCCAATATCCGATACCCATCATGGCTTCTCCTCATATGGGGGCCTTACAACATTGGGTACACAGAATATTGGTGGGTTACATGAGAGGTGGACATTTGAGCTAACTCTAACACCCCCCCTCAATGTTCACCCGAAGATGAACTACGTGTTCGGACCAATGCCGAGTCGATGTAGATGCCGCAACAATAGATCACTCCCAAGAGCGTTTGTGAAGATGTCTGCGCAATTGTCCTCTGTGGGACAATACTCCAGCTCTATGACTCCATCCTCGATGAGCTCTCGTACGTAGTGATACTGGATCTCTATGTGCTTTGTACGAGCATGGAACACAGGATTCTTTGAAATGGCCATGCAACTCTGATTGTCGCATTTTAGAACCGTCGCATCTTCGATTGGAACTCCTATGTCTTGCAGGATCCTCCTTAGCCAAACTGCTTCACAAGCAGCAATGCATGCTGCCTTGTACTCAGCTTCCGTCGAAGATAGTGCCACTGTTGGTTGCTTCTTGCTAATCCAAGAGAACACTCCTGAACCAAGTGAGAAACAATATCCAGAAACTGACTTTCTAGAATCACAATCTCCCGCCCAATCTGAGTCACAGTAACCCGCCAAGATCTTCCCTGCTCTGTAGGTAATGCCATACTCCAGTGTACCTTTCACGTACTTTAGCACACGCATCCCTGCTTTCCAATGGTTCTCTCGAGGTTGATTTGAGAACCTACTAAGTACACCAACTGCAAAGCTGATATCAGGTCTAGTGTTGCACAGAAAAATGAGACTCCCCACAAGTTTCCTATACTCCTTGATGTCGACAAGTGGTGATGCATCCTCCACTGAGAGCTTACCATTCACCTCCATGGGAGAGACCACGTCCTTACACTCGGTCATATCGAATGCCTTCAAGATCTCGCGAGCATATCTCTGCTGAGAGATGAAAATCCTGCCAGGTTTTTGCCAAACCTCAATGCCGAGGCAAAAGTGCATGAGCCCCAAATCTGTCATCTCAAACTCGGAACTCAACGACTCCCTCAACTTTTGCAGCATCTTCTCATGATCTCCTGTGATGATCAAGTCATCCACGTAAAGGACTATTACCACATACTTGCCATCCTGCTTACAAACATACAGGTTAGCATCAGAAGCACTTTTTGAGAAACCAATAGATATGAGAAAGCTATCAATCCGTTGGTACCATGCCCTTGGGGCCTGTTTCAGCCCGTACAATGCCTTCTTTAGTCTGCAAACCTTGTTCTCTGAATTGGGCACCTCAAATCCTAGTGGCTGGAACACATATACCTCCTCCTTGAGATGTCCATTCAAGAACGCAGATTTCACGTCCATTTGAAACACCGGCCACTGCTTATGAGCAGCCAAGGCAAGTACTACCCGAATAGTTGTCATCCTTGCTGTAGGAGCAAAGGAATCCTCAAAATCAAAGCCTTCAACTTGAGAGTATCCTTGTGCAACAAGCCTAGCCTTGTACTTTTCCAAAGATCCATTAGATTTGTACTTGGCCTTCCATACCCATTTGGTACCAATGATCTTCCTTTTTTCTGGACGATCAACCAAGTCTCAAGTCTGATTCTTCATGATGCTGTCATACTCCTCTTGCATGGCAGCTTTCCAATTTGGATCCGCCATTGCCTCATCCAAATTCGTAGGCTCTTGAACTTTCATAATCTCAGCCATCAAGGCCATATTGACTATGTGTTCAGAAGCCCTTTTCTGCTCCTCTATCCTCTTTGATCGTCGAAGTCCATCTGCAGATGACTCCGCCAAGTCTGGAACCGGATTCTTCTCATCAAAGAGCTGCCTTGCCCACTTTGGAAGTGGCTTACCTTGTGGAGCCAAGGCATGTTGTGGTGTTGGTGGAGTCTGTTCCTCGAAGTACTCCTCCTCATTCTGCAACTCTGCTTTAGATACGGGCACAAGGTGAGTTACTTTTATGGCTGATGATAAAGTGGAAGGGCATACCTCCTCCTCCGCTGTATGTGGCTGTTCCCAAAACACCACATCACGACTGACCACGATCTTCTTTGCCTCTGGATCATATAGCCGGTACGCCTTTGACTCCTGGCTATAGCCCATGAAGATACACTTTCTGCTCTTTGGATCTAATTTTTTTCTGGTGCTATCTGGAACATGAACAAAGCACTCACATCCAAATGTTCTGAAATGAGAAGCGGAAGGCTTTTTACCAGAGTAAGCCTCCAAAGGTGTTTTGCCCGTCAAGGCCTTTGTGAAGCTTCGATTGACGATGTACATGTGAAGCTTCTTTACCTTCAGCCCGCTTTCGTTTTCCACCATCTTTTGCCACTGTTTGAATTTTCCAAGAGCTTCAGCCTTATCTCGTAGAAAATACACCCACATGTATCTACTGTAGTCGTCGACGATAAGCATATAGTAGTTACATCCCCCCAAAGCTTGAGTCGGAGCTTTCCCACTGAGATCAGCATGAACCAATTGTAGAGGAGCCTTTGCCCGATAGCCGCTCTCATGTGGAAAAGCCTTCCTTTGTTGCTTGCCCATCATACAAGCTTCACAAGGTTCCTGCACCTTTGAGAGTGCAGGCAACAAGTGTGCAACCATCCCTGTTTTCTGCATTTCCAAAAGAATAGGATAACTAAGATGACCAAATCTTTCATGCCATACCTTACTGATGCCCACTCCTGAAGAGACTGTTAGTGCCGTCAGCTCGTAGAGATTGTTCTTCCTTACTGCCTTGCCGACCACCTTGCCCGCTGCATTAAGGATTTCTGCTCCGGTCCTCTTGAAACGCACCTCCAAGTTGCGATCAGTTATCGCAGCAATCGAAAGCAAGTTCTTCTTTAGCTGAGGAACTAGTAATACATCAGAAAGCTCTTTAGTTTCACCCTCTTGAATGGAAAGAGATATAGTACCTGTACCTTCCACAGGGCATTTTGCATTATTACCGACCGTCACGTTCATGGGCTCTTGTAGAGGCTTGAAAGAGCTATACCAGTCCTTCTTTCTGGTCATGTGACGGGACGCTCCACTATCAAGGAGCCATGAATCATTCGTTGTTGAAACTTCTGTTGAGGAGCATATTTCTTCAATTGCAACCCATAGCTCCAACTCAGTTTCAACTGTGTTGGCAGATTCCTTGCCTTTCAAAGAAGACTGTGTAGTGCCATTCTTTTCGTCCTGCTGCTTCTTTCTGCAATCCTTGATCATGTGACCGCTTTTGTTGCAGTAGTGGCACTTACCTGAAAACTTCTTCTTCCTACCATTCTTCTTCTCTCCACCCTTCCCTTTGGATGTGGTTGAGAATGCTGCATCACTTCCGCCATCGCGGGTCTTCATTCGCATCTCCTCCTCTAGAAGCATCGCGCTGAACTCTTCAAAAGTGAGGGGTGGATTTCTTACCTGCGTGTTGAGTGTCGTGACCAACGCATCGTACTTTTGTGGAAGGATCCGAATGCACCTTCTGGCCAACTCTTCGCTGGTCTTTGTAATCCCAACTGCCGCCATCTGATCACGTAGATTCTTGATCCGTGTGATGAATGTCTCAGCTGATTCTCCATCAGAGCACCTCTCTGCAGCAAGCATATTCTCCAGATTTTGAATTCTGGTCTGATTCCGCGTTTCATACTGACTTTCAGTATGTTCCAAGCCTCACTTGCCTTGTCTGTGTGCTGAATCAGAGTCAAAACAGAATCACTTGAACTGGTAACAAGAGCGCAGAGTGCATCTGCGTTCCTTCGTTTCCATGCCCGAAGAAGATCTGCATTCGGTGGCGTTATGACGTTGGGGTTGTTTGGATTCGGTGATCCAACCGGTTCTAGATCCAATCCCAGAACAGTATCCAGAAGCTCATATGAATCCAAGATCGCGCTGATCTTGAATTTCCACAAAGTATAATTCGTCCCATCGAGCTTGCCGTCATTGAAGGCAGGTGGATGAATTCGCAACGGGGTTGGTGCAGCCATCACTCCTAGTAGCCTTTGCTAACAAAGCTCGTTGAACTTGCAATAAAGTCGTTACTCAAATAGCCTGAGCTCTGATACCATGTAAGAAAAAAGTACGCAGCGGAAGATAACAACAAAACGCAAGTACACGATGGAAAGCTGGAGAGAATACAAAAATTCTGATATACCAAACTGCTGATACAACTGATGGTTGGCTGTCCACCCGTGCGCTCTACAGACAGAGCTTCGATGGTGATCTAGACAGATGCTGGACGGAGGACTATGAGCGTGAAGAACTGGTAATATGATGATAGGGGGTGGCTACTTATATAGTGTGAGTGGTTGACGGTCGGCCTTGTAATAGGCAGTCGGCCTAATAGACAGTCGGCCTGAAAGACCAACCGACCCTTCAGAAAACATGCCGTCGGGCAGATGAAGGATCGCGGGGGGCTTTGCCCCCAGACCCCCACCGAGGGCCTGCGCCCCCCGGACCCCCTGCTATCGGGGGGGCTACCGCCCCCCCGAACCCCCCCTTTGTGCAGACGGGTATCTACTCTTGGCTCCTAAGCCATCTCATAACCATCTGGTCTACTCTAAGACCCCTTCCAATGTCTAAACTGGGGATCCCTCCCAATATCCGATACCCATCATGGCTTCTCCTCATATGGGGGCCTTACAACATTGGGTACACAGAATATTGGTGGGTTACATGAGAGGTGGACATTTGAGCTAACTCTAACACAAGCAAGTTGACTTTAACTCCCACTTTCAATGTGGCACCTGCATAGTACATAGCATTTGTTATAGTTTAATATTGATATCTGATGGTGTGACTTAGGATGAAAATGCTTTACAAGATTTCATTGCAAGACCAAATCTTCCTAACCTTGGTGCTTTGAATTTTAGGCAGCAAAATTTGGCTACATGGCTAAATCTTCACAGACCATGGTGCTTTGAAAGGGAGATAGCAAGATTTGTCCACACAACCAAATCTCCCGAGATGCTGGTGCTTTCAAGAAGCCATCAAGATTTATCCACACATCCAAATCTACTTACACCTTGGTGCTTTGAAAGAAGCCAAATCTCCACATACCCTGGTGCTTTGAAAGAAGCCCACAAGATTTGGCCACATGATCAAATCTCCCTAGAACCTAGTGCTTTGAAAGGAGCCAACAAGATTTGGCCCATGGCCAAATCAAGACACTAGTGCTTTGAAAGAAGCAATAAGATTTGGCCACACGGCCAAATCTACTCAGACCTTGGTGCTTTCAAAGAAGCTAGCAAGATTTGGATGCACGGCCAAATCCTTCAAGACCTTGGTGACTTCTTTCAAAGCACTGAGAAGATTTGGTTATGGCATCCTTTCAAACTTGGGGAGATTTGGTCGTGTGGCCAAATCTTGTAGGCTTCTTTCAAAGCACTAGGGTATGGGGAGTTTTGGCCATGCAACCTCCTCTTGCGTGCTTCTTTCAAATCAACAGGTTCTGGGAGATTTGGCCCTGTGGCCAAATCTTTCAAAGCATTAGGGTTTGGGAAGATTTTGCTGTGCTGCAAAATGTTGCTAGCTTCTTTCAAATCACTAGGAAGATCTTCAAATGTTAAATTTAAAAATTGAAAATCCAAATTTTAAAATTTAAAATTTAAAGTTCAAATTTCAAATTTCAAATTTTAAAATAAAAAATTCAAATTTGAAATTTCAAAATTCAAGTTTCAAGCTTCAAGTTTCAAGTTTCAAATTTTGAAATTCAAATCCAGAGAACCTACTTTCAAAAAAATCGTACATGCTTTTCATGATTCACACCATTACACTTTAAAATCATATTATTACTTTAAAAGCAAACTAGAAAATCTAAAACTATTAAAAGACCAAAACTTTAAAAGGCAAAGCTAAACAAACCTTTTAAACCAAGCATAAAAAGTAAACCTATGAGAAGGAATTGAATTCTTCATGGGGGATCAAGTGCTAGGCTCACCTTGTTCTCTCCCTTCCTAGATCTCAAATGTGTAACTAGGGTGGTTTAAGAGCCTTAGGACAATGTCTTAGATGGGGTAGTTCTTGTTAAACACTCCACCCTTGGTTAGCTAATTGCAAGCAAAAAGTTCAAAACTATGTCAAAATAAGAGGTCCCGGGAGGCTCCCCATCCCAGATTTATCCTAACAATGTGCACTTATCTATGTAGGTTTTAAACTTCCATTACCAACTAAACTCTCCATAGATTCCACACTCAATAGTGGATTAGAAAGAGGTCTTTTTTTTTTTTTGGGCTCTACATGCTTTTAAGGAGATTGCTCCTTCCCCCCAAAAGCATGCTTTTTTGGGGGGATTGCTTCTCCCCTTCTCTCCCTGCGGCCCTTTGCTCACGCTCCTCCTAGACGAAGTCCTGCGCCCCGCTGCCCTTCCTGTTCCTGCCGCTCCTCTCTCCTTGCGGTTCTCCTCTTCCGTCCCTACGTGCCCCTCCGTCCGTCCTTCCTGTTCCTGCGGTTCCTCTCTCCTCGCAGTTCTCCTCTTCCATCTTTGTGCGCCCCTCCGTCTGTCCTTCATGTTCCTGTTGCTCCTCTCTCCTCACGGTTCTCCTCTTCCATCTCTGTGCGCCCCTCCACCCATGGCTAGCATGTGTAGAATCTTCTCTACTCCACCCAACTTATCCCTTGTGCAGAACCACCTCAAAAGCGGCTACATCCTCACAATACAAGTAGCTGCGGACATTGGATCAGAAGAATGAACTTTGGAATCAACTTCTCAAGAAATTGGTTCAATTTGTAGACATTGTTTCCCCTGGTGGTGATGACAGGCAGGTCGTAAGATCTCCCATATGCCATCACAACCCCGACCTTAGTAGCGGAGTAAGGATCTCCGGTTTCTGGCGCTCTTCTCTCCGCGCTTCTCCCATTCGGCTCCTCTTTCATTTGCCAGCAAGAAAGACAACTCCTAGAATTGCTACAGCTACTCTCTCTACAGCTCCTACGACCGCTTGAAATCCAAAGAGCACAAGCTCACAAACAACAATGGCTACTCAATCATCCAAGTAAAATATCAAAAGTGTACCTAATTCTTGCATGTTCTCCATTTTTTCCATTTCAAAACACCACAATTTGAAAGAAAGAGTCTTGTAAAAGTAGGAATCTCGAAGTGTGATTTGAAAGTAGGGTCTTTAGTATATGATTTGACTTTTAGATCTTGAAATTTGAATTTTGAATTTTGTATCTAAGATTCAGAATTTCAATTTTGAATTTTGAATTTTGAATTTTAAATTTTGAATCTAAGATTTTGAATTTTGAATTTTGAATTTTTCATATTTGAAATTCGAATCTTAAGATTTGAATTTTGAATTTTAAATGGGGAGATTTGGTCATGCGGCCAAATCTTCCTGGCTTCTTTCAAAACATACAAGATTTGGCCGTATGACCAATTGTCCCTAGACCTTGGTGATTTGAAAGAAGCTATAAAGATTTGCATCACAACTAAATCTTCCTAAACCTTGCTGCTTTGAAAAGATTTGGCCACATAGCCAAATCTTCCTAGACACTCGTGATTAGAAAGAAGATAGCAAGATTTGGCCGCATGGCCAAATCTCCCTAGACCCTCCTGATTAGAAAGAAGCTAGCAAGATTTGGATTTGGCCACACGGCCAAATCTCCTTAGACCCAAGTGATTTAAAAGAAGCTAGAAAGATATGGCATCACAACCAAATCTCCCCAAATACTACTGCTTTGAAGAGATTTGGCTACACGGCCAAATCTCCCTAGACCCTTGTGATTAGAAAGAAGCTAGCAAGATTTGGCCGCACAGCCAAATCTCCCTAAACCCTCGTGACTTATAAAAAGCTATAAAGATTTTGCATCGTAGCCAAATCTCCCCAAACCTTAATGCTTTGAAAAGATTTGGCTGCACAGCCAAATCTCCCCAAACCCTGGTGCTTTGAAAAGATCTGGCCGCACTGCCAAATCTCCATAGACCCTCGTGATTAGAAAGAGGCTAGCAAGATTTGACCGCACGCAAATCTCCCCAAACCTTGGTGCTTTGAAAAGATTTGGCCGCATGGCCAAATCTCCATAGACCCTCGTGATTAGAAAGAAGCTAGGAAGATTTGGCCACACGGCCAAATCTCCCTAAACCCAAGTGATTTAAAAGAAGCTAGAAAGATTTGACCGATTTGACGAAGCTAGCAAGATTTGGTTGCATGGCCAAATCTCTCCAGACGCTAGTGCTTTGAAAGAAGCCCACAAGGTCTGGCCACAAGGCCAAATCTCCCCAAACTTTGGTGCTTTGAAAGAAGCCCATATGATTTGGCCACACATCCAAACCTCCCCTTCCGGTGCTTTAAAAGAAGCCCATAAGATTTGGCCGCACGGCCAAATCTCCCTAGAATCTAGTGCTTTCTCAAATCTACTGCTATGTCCAGTGTCAATTCTAGATTCTATTTCAGATATGTTTATCGATAATGTGTTTTGTCTAACATTAAAGATTATAAAGATGATAGTTTGTATATTGCTTGGGTTTTTTACAGGAAAGACACAAATGTGAAGAAGGTTGAGAAAGTTGTAAGTGGATTTGGAGAAAAAAGCATACCTTGGTACTTTGACATATATAGTATTGAGGGAGCATAGTTGACACGAGTTCACTTATTTGTTTTGTTACCTAATAAAAGTGCATACACTTGTGTTGGATCGGTACATCAAATCACAGAAGATGTGGTTGTAAAAGAGGGAGATATTGGATTGTTGATCATTATAAATCAAAATAACCTCCCTCCTCCTCCTCGTCCTCCTCCTCTCTCCTCCTCCCTTCTCCTCCTCCCTCCTCCTTCTCCGTCCTCCTCCTCCCTCCTCTCTCTTCTTTCCCCCATGCTCTTACACCTTCTTCCCCTCCCACTCCTATGCTCCCCCTAAACCCTTTGTTCCTCAACCCTTAATCTCCATGATCTACAAGGGAGACGAGTTCTCCACCATGCACTCTACTCTAAACCTTGGAATCTCTTCTAAACTTTGGAACCTCCTTCTAAAGCTTGGAACTCCTTCTAACCCTAAAACCTCTTCTAAACTCTAGGACCTCCTTCTAAACCTTGGAACCTCCTCCTAACCCTTAAACTCCTAAACCCTGCAACCCCCAATGAAGACGAAAGTCTTCATTACCTCAACCATGATGATACGTGTTCCTTTTACACATGCATGCACTATGTTTGCTTACCACACTTAAGCCTACATCTCTCATCGGAACACGACTCGAGGTCGTAAGCTACATGTATACTACAAATGACAACCCCGATGTATCTATAGGTGACAAAAAGCCTCGAAAACCTGCATATTGAGATTACCTTGCTCATCCTATACAAAAGCCGTGGGAAAGAGCCAACATTTGGTGCCGCTGTCGGGGAGACTAGCATAAGTAAAGAGTAAACATACACAAGTGTGTGTAAAAAAACAAACTACTTCGAACTTTCACGAACATATCACTAAAGAGCTAGGAGAGCTAAAATTTTTCCAACTCAAGTAAAAAATTAAAAAATAATTCCTAGCTGCAACTCTTTGTTACCAGTTTAGGAAAATGCATGTTTTCTAGAAAAGTAGCACCTTAAGAAATAAATTAGACTATGTGATGGTTGTCAGAGTGTAGAGCTTGCAATTCTGAACATTTCTCCTTTTTATAGAAGCACATTCTGACACAACCACCAAAAGTTATGGGCAATCAATGATTAAAGGTTCTAAATGCCATAACCCAAAAGAAAGTTAAAACCACCTCCCTAGTCAAACTTGGACAAATTCAAAGGTGCATATGTGTTTGACTAAATCTATAGCTCCCCCTCCTTCCCTATAAAAGAGCACCCATCCCTCTCATACTTTTTCTTTCACATCTTGCCTCCATCCTCTTCCCCATTCCAAGCCCTACGCAAGACACTCCTCCCTCTCCATTGACCACCACCCTACTCCCATCCTCACATGGTAAGTTACTTCGAGCCCATCTTGTAGCGATAACCTAGCCTGTGGGGGTTAAAGGTCACTGTGCCTTTACCCCGGTTATGTACAATACTCAAACACATATATAAATGAATGAAAAAGAAGATTAGGGTGGTTCTGCACCCACCAAAACGTGTGGCTCTCTGTTTCTCTCTCTCCCTCTTCCGTTCTTGCTTATGTTGAGAGCACTCTCAACTAGTATCAGAGCCAGGGTGATCTAGCTGAGCGTGCGTGAATGCTTGAAGCTCAGCAGCTCTGTGGGAGGAAGGAGAAGCTTTGTGGGAAGCTTTGTGAGTGACTTTACTTGCATCCGAGTGTGCAGAGACCTTGGAGAAACCTTTGGAAAAGTCACTTTAGCTTTGCAAAGTGGTTTTGAGAGCCTGTTAAGTGGTTTCAAACAAAAAGTCGTTTTTTGAGCTTTTCCCTGTTCCGTTCGACGACAGAGACTCCATATTGACTTGTAGAGGCAACTATTGCTTGCTTTTGGTGTCCACTTCACTTCAGGAGCTTGGAAACACCTTCATTCTTGAATCTGGGATCATTTCATTGGATTTCTGGCTCACTGTGTCAGTTTCTGCGTTTTTTGCCTGGGTGTTGGAACTCAAGTTTGGAGCAACCATTTGCATATCTGTCAGTTCCGGTGGACTCAGGAGGTCCTAAAACCTCTATGTTGCTCATCATTCGCACTCCGGTGGAGTTTACAAACAGCTCTGTTTCCAAAAACGTTTTTCAGTCCGTGTGTTCGACCCAGTGATTGAGACCACGGTTTCCAAAACCGTCTGTCCCATTGCGTTCCAGACGCCCAAAAACCCCTACTTGTCAGTTCTTGCGTGATTCGGTGGAGGATTTTCAGAGTTATAGATCTCTGTGTATTCAATTTCGTCTCTCTGTTATGCATTTTTCATTCTAAGGTTTTGAAACCTTAGATTTATGCAACATGGCAGTGGATAAGTGTTGACTCCCATTTCTCACTCATCGGTTGGGATTTTGGAGTTCTGGCAGAAAAGAGATATTTGCAGATTTTCTTGCTGAGTCCGATTATGCAATGGCGCCCATGTTTTGAGGCATCTCAGGTTCTATTTTCAGTAGCGCTCATTACCGTGGGACTATGATTTCTTGAGCATACCTTATGCAGATCACTCTGGTTGTAGTTTGAGCAGTGTGCGCTCATTCGTGGTATGCATTGGGTTGCAGTGGATGATTTATAGGCCATTTGGATGCATTGCGGTCCTTATTGGATGCGCTGATAGGCCCAAATTGCCTTGTGGGATGCTATTTTTTATGGACGCTTTGCACATGGATGCTATGTTATGCTAAGGGACAGCTTTGACACATTGCAGGTGATGCACTGATAGTGCTATTGTCTCTTGGATGAGATATTATTGATGCATATGCCAGTGGATGGTGTTTATGCTTGAGTCATTTGGCACTTATTGGCATTTTCTTTTGGGCCATATTTGCTCATATGGATGCATAGTATATGCACATGAGTCAGATGCATCTTTTGATGCTTTGAGCTTTGAGTTTCTTGTGATATTTCAGTTTATTGTGGCATACACATTTGGGTGCACCTGGTATTTGGTGTCATTCTCTCTTGCAGGCACTAGCATTTGGGATT
This sequence comes from Dipteris shenzhenensis, assembly GCF_047967505.1. Taxonomy (NCBI): domain Eukaryota; kingdom Viridiplantae; phylum Streptophyta; class Polypodiopsida; order Gleicheniales; family Dipteridaceae; genus Dipteris; species Dipteris shenzhenensis. The sequence goes on along the minus strand of NC_141607.1, from coordinate 25,895,431 downwards.
TTGCTTTATTCGCATCATGGCATCCTCTTCCATGCCTGAAAAGGAGTTTTTCAGCATTAAAAAGTTTGATGGGACAAATTTTTCTTTGCGGAAAGAACAAATAAGGGATGTGCTTATTCAAAAGAAGCAGATTAAACCCTTGGCAGGGATTGAAGCTAAGCCTGCAAATATGTCTGAGGATGATTGGAATGAGTTGGATGCATTAGCAAAGTCTACTATTAGACTTCATCTGGCAGAGTCAGTTTATTTCACAGTAGTAAATGAGCAGACTACGGAAGATTTGTGGAAGAAACTGTGTGCCACTTATGAGAAGGAAACTGCCGAGAAACTGCCTCTAATAAAGTTTACCTCATGAAGAGGTTGTTTGAGCTGCAGATGAAGGAAGGGGTCTCCATTGCTTCTCACTTGAATGAATTCAATATTATTTTCAACCAGCTTCAGGCTCAGAAAATGAATTTTGATGCGGAGACTAAGGCAATATTTCTCTTATGTTCATTGCCATCCTCATGGGATACCTTCCGTACAGCTGTCAGTAACTCTGCACCTGGTGGAGTACTGAAATTTGATAATGTTGTGGGTAGCTTGTTGGTCGAGGAGATTAGACGGAAGTCTATGGATGGCAACAAGCAGGATGCAGCCTTAAATGTGCAAAGGGGCAGATCACAGTTCAGGGGAAGTCCCAAGAAAGAGGAAAGTCTCGTAGCAAATCCAGGGCACGGAACATTGAGTGTTACCACTGTGGCAAGAAGGGCCATATGAAAAAGGATTGCTACAAGCTAAAAAGAGAGCAAAAGGATAAGAAAAAGAATGCAAATTGGGGTGCAAATCAAAAGGAAGAGAGTCCAAGGGACGACAAAGGAAAAGTGAAGATCGAGGAGATCAATGCAGTCACACATGATAGTGACAATGACGTTCTCTTCATGTCTAGTTTATCTACAGAGTTGCTTACCACTTCAGATGATGCATATTCCTAGGATTGGATTTTGGATTCTGGTGCTTCATTCCATGTTACTCCCCATAGGGAATGGTTCTCCACTTATGACAGTGGAAAGACAGGTTGTGTGCATCTTGGAAATGACTATGCATGTGACATAGTGGGAGCAGGTGACATAAAGTTTTCTTTTGCAAATGGGTCTGCATTTGTTTTGAAACATGTGAGACATGTGCCTAAGTTGACCAAGAGTCTTATTTCAGTGGGTCAACTAGATGATGCTGGTTTTCACACTACTTTTGGCTTTCAGAGTTGGAAAATTCGGAAGGGCTCTATGCTTTTGGCCAGGGGTGCCCAGTGTGGGACTTTGTATCCCTTACATGTATCAGGGGTATTTGATCATGTTGTTGCAATAACCGAGCAGCCAAGCACTTCTTTGTGGCATTGCAGGTTGGGGCACATGAGCCAGAATGGAATGAAACTCTTATGCCATTTGGGTAATGTACCGCATTTGAGTTTCTCTGATTTTGAATTTTGTGAGCATTGTCTCTATGGGAAGCAGACTAAATCAGCCCATAAAAGAAGAGGAAAGAAAGAGTTTGAAATGCTTGATTTGGTGCATTCAGACGTATGTGGTCCCATGCCTACACGGTCATTAGGCGGGGCTGAATACTATGTGACATTCATTGATGATGCAACTAGGAAAGTGTGGGCTTATGCTATAGCTCGGAAGAGTGGTGTTCCAGGTATTTCAGAAATGGCTGGCCTTGGTTGAGAATCAGTCAGGTAGAACGCTTAAATGCCTACGAACTGACAATGGTGGAGAGTATCTCTCTCATGACTTTCAGCATTTCTGTGATACACGTGGGATTAAGAGGGAGCTCACATCCCCTCATACTCCAGAGCAAAATCCAGTTGCAGAAAAGATGAACCGTACCATTCAAGAAAGGTTGCAATGTATGCTTTCCAATGCAAGTCTTTCTGGTGGTTTTTGGGCTGAGGCAATGAAGACTGCAGTGCATGTGATCAATAGATCACCTAGTAAGAGTTTGGATGGTGGTATTCCTAAAGAGGCATGGAGTGGCAAGAAGCCCTCTTACTCTCATTTGTGTATATTTGGGTGTGAGGCATATGCACATGTGCCAAAAGAGCTTCGAAAGAAGCTAGATCCTAAGTCTAGGAAATGCATCTTTCTGGGTTATGGTGAAAGTGGAGAGATGGGCTATCGTCTCTGGGATCCAGAAGCAAAGAAGATCATACGCAGCCATGATGTGGTCTTCAATGAGAAGAAGATGCATAAGGCACCCATGAGGGATGTGGAAATGAGGAGAATCACTTTCTAGGATGTGAATCCACCTGCATATGTTGATAGACAGCAAGCTGTCCATGCACCAAATGTGCAAGAAATGGTACCACCAAGTACTCCCACAGGTATACAATCAAGGCTAGATGATGGATCATCTAGTGGTGGAAATGATGAGCCAAATATGGTTGATATGCAAATGGGACAGCAAGTTGAAATTCCCTTGAGAAGATCATCTAGAGTGTCTAGACCGCCTGATAGGTTTGTTCTAGGGGTAGACTATGTGATGCTTACTGATTGCGAGGAGCCTTCTTGCTACAGAGAGGCTATGATGCGTGAGGATCAATGCAAGTGGGAGTATGCTATGCAATCAGAGATGAGTTCACTTATGGAAGAATAAGACTTGGGACTTGGTTTCTTTGCCACATGGAAAGAAAGCATTGCCATGTAAATGGGTCTACAAAATGAAGGTCACAGGTGATGATGTGCCTAGGTACAAGGCCTGTTTGGTTGCTAAAGGGTTCAAGCAAGAGAAGGGTGTGGACTTTGATGAGATATTCTCTCCGGTTGTGAAGATGACCACACTTAGATGCATGCTTGGACTAGTGGCATCAGAGGATATGGAGCTTATGCAGATGGATGTCAAGACAGCTTTCTTGCATGGGGATTTGCATGAGGAAATTTACATGGTGCAGCCGGAAGGCTTTGAAGAAAAGGGCAAAGAGCATTTAGTTTGCAAGCTGAAGAAGAGTCTCTATGGTCTTAAGCAAGCACCTAGAGAATGGTATCAGAAGTTTGATGCTTTCATTCGGTCCCAGGGTTTTAGAAGAAGTGAAATTGATCATTGCCTCTACACTAAAAGGGCTAAGGATAATAGCCTAATAATCCTGGCATTATATGTGGATGATATGCTATTGGCTAGCAAGAATACTTATGAGCTAGATGCATTAAAGGCCAAGTTGCATGAGGCCTTTGATATGAAGGATTTGGGACTTGCAGGTCATATTCTTGGTATGCGCATCACGCGTGATCGGAGTAGGAAACTCCTTTGGCTTTCACAAAAAGAGTATGTTACAAAAGTATTGCAGCGTTTCAATATGGAGGGGGGGAAGGCAGTGAGTACTCCATTGCCTCCATATGTGAAACTGAGTCATACAGATAGTCCCAAATCAGAAGAGGAGAGGGCCATGATGGCCAAGGTTCCTTATGCATCAGCGGTTGGGAGTCTTATGTATGCTATGATAGCTACTAGACCAGACATTGCATTTGCAGTGGGAGTTGTTAGCCGGTATATGGCTAATCCAGGAAAGAGGCATTGGGAGGCAGTTAAGTGCATCATGAGGTACATGAAGGGTACCAAGGAGATGTGCATTTGCTTTGGTAAAGGAGACATGCATGTACTTGGGTACACAGATTCAGACTATGCAGAGCATGTGGATAGTAGGAGATCCACTTCTGGTTATGTGTTCACCTTTGCAGGTGGTGCAGTGTCGTGGATGTCTCGCGCACAGAAGTGCATTTCTTTGTCTACCACAGAGGCTGAGTATGTTGCAGCCACAAAGGGTTGCAAGGAGGCTATATGGCTTGATCGGCTAGTGGGAGATTTGGGGATTCATACAGGTGTACCGACATTGCATAGTGATTCCATGAGTGCTATTCAGCTAGCACGGAATCCGGTCTTTCATGCAAAGACCAAACACATTGAGGTCAGGTACCATTTCATCAGGGAGGTACTTTAGGACTAGCGCATAGAGCTTGTCAAGGTTCATACAGATGATAACCCTGCAGATATGCTGACGAAGAGTCTACCTAGTCAGCGGTTTGAGTATTGTCATGTATTGATGGGCATTGGATAGTATGCTCACTGGTTGTTCTCCCTTAAAGGCACATTGTCCTTTAAGTGGGACGTTGTGGGGGTTAAAGGTCACTGTGCCTTTACCCCGGTTATGTACAATACTCAAACACATATATAAATGAATGAAAAAGAAGATTAGGGTGGTTCTGCACCCACCAAAATGTGTGGCTCTCTATTTCTCTCTCTCCCTCTTCCGTTCTTGCTTCCGTTGAGAGCACTCTAATAGCCATCCACCCACCGTCCATTGGTCCTCAACAATCCCGTTATATCAAGAAAGACTTGGAGAGTGTTCAGGTGACCATCTCTTCCTCCATTTGGATTTCCGTCAAAGCTTTCCGTTTTCCATCCATCAAGTTTTTTTCTTTTTTCTTTTTTTCCCCCTCCCCCTCCTCCATCCCCCTCCACCCTCCACTCCATCTCCACCACCCCTCCTCCCCCCCTTCCATCTCCTCCACCCCCACTCCACCCTCCACCCCCCCTTCCATCTCCTCCACCCCCCTCCACCACCACCCCCCTCCTCCATCTTCCCCTCCACCCCCCTCCATCTCCATCACCAACCCCCCTCCTCCATCTCCCCCTCCACCACCACCCCCTTCCCCCCCCTCCTCCATCTCCACCTCCCCCCCTCACCACCACCCTTTTTCCCCCCCCCTCCTCCATTTCCACCACCCCCCCTCCCATCTCCACCCCCCCCTATATCTCCACCACCCCCTCCACCACTCCCTCACCCCCTTCACCACCCCCCCCCCCTCCCCCTCCACCTCCCCCCCCCCCCCCCTCTCTCTCTCTCTCTCTCTCTCTCTCTCTCTCTCTCTCTCTCTTTCCCCCCTTCTCTCTCTCTCTCTCTCTCTCTCTCTCTCTCTCTCTACCCTCTGCTCACACTCCCCTCCCTAATCTAAGGGCTTCAAGCCCTACTAAACTAAAGGGTTTTAAGCCCTTGCATTAAGGGCAAGGTAGCCTGCGACAGTGTGCTAGCGGCGCCCGCCCGCCCTCGCCACCTCCTCCCTGTACCGAGGTGCCCCTACCACCGCTCGCCCGCCCCCGCCACCTCCTCCTCGCGCTCGCCCGCCCTCACCCCTTTCCCCCTCCTCCCATGCATGTTACCATCCTCTCCCCTCCACCCTCCCCTCCCCTCCACCCTCAACCCTCCCCTCCATTCAAACCCCCCCCCTCTGAGTCACTTCCCCCATGGCCGCACGAACCCCCCCCGCCACCACCGAAAAATCCCCCTCCCCCCCCCCCCCCCCCGAATTTTTTTTAAATTAATTAATTAATCTTATTTAAAAAAATTTATTCCTAACCTAACCTTAAGACTAACCAAGGTTAGGTTAGTTAGACCTAATTTAGGCTAGGTTAGTCTAACTTAGTTAGGTTTAACCTAGGTTAGTTACTAACAGCTAAGTTAGTCTAACTAACCTTCAGTTATAATAACTAATTGTAGTTAGGTTAACTACCCAGTTCCAATAACTGAGGAGGAAAAGGTTAGTTAATCTAACTGGAATTAACTTGGTTCAAACCCCTCAGTTGAACTTAAAGTCCATTCACACCAACTTAAAGGACCCCCCCAAAGGCCAATTTTCCTACTTCAACACATCGTATTGTGCCCGTTTGGGACCCAAACTGGACCCCGTTTGAATCAAAATTTCACACACGAAAACACCACGCTACGGGTATTTTTCCAACCCATTGCACACCATTTCAACATCCCTAGAACTCGCTCATTTGTGCCCCTGTGCGAGCCTCATTTCGCACAAATTCGTTCGTATCTTTATGCCGTGACCTCGGATTGACGATCCTTCTGCACCGGCACATTTCCCTACACACGTAGGACAATCTTACACACATTATTAAAACATGATGGTCCCTGCACAAACTAACATCACGAATGCCCTAATGGCACTCGAACTCCCAAAAGTTGAACCTCCAAAGTTGAAAAACAACAAAAGATCCCGCAAGAAAACTGGAGGAGGAAATCGCAGAAAAGCCAAGGCCGAACACTTCAATGAATTCGAACCAGTCCAAACAAGGATCATCTAATTGTACCTTGGAAAACCAGCTCCCTCAAAATCAGAACCACTGCCTTATGAATGGTCCCTTGAGGGATTGGAAGGAGTATGCATAGCAAATGAACCCTTACTTGGAAACACCTTACTAGTGGAAAAGTTACCTCACAGTTCTCAACATAAGAAGTTTTGAAAATATAAGCCACCTGTGCAGATGAAGCTCGATCAAGAGACTTCAGAAAAAGAAAGTCAAAAAGAGCCTCACAAATTGGTAAATGCAACTATGCCACCCGGTACACATGGCACATGTCAGGCTAGTTCAACACCATCAGAGGCCGATCTTCAAGAAGTGCCGGAATACTTCAAGAATTACACAAGTGGTAGTGCACCAATAGCAATTCCAAGACCACTAAGGCAATCTAAAGTGCAAGAAACTGATAGCATTGGAGAAACTCCAATCTATGAGGGACCAGCAAAAACATGCACAATAAACCTCGCCCTTGAAAGGGGGGAAGAAAAACTGGTTTTCATTGGGAAACAGCTTCGACAAGAAGATGAAACCAAACTCAAATCACTCCTAATGGAATACCATGACTGTCTAGCATGGTTAGACAAAGAGATGAAAGTAATTTCATGAGAGGTGGCAATACACACAATACCTATAAGGGAAGGTGCTCACCCTAAGTTATGTGGACCTTATCGCACAAATCCTAAGTATGGCACCATGGTTTATGATGACGAGCTAAAAAAGCTTCTAGATGTCGGATTCATCTATGAGATAGAGCACAATGATTGGGTTTCACCCATCATCATTGTGTCTAAATGCAACAAGAAGCTCAAAATATGCGTAAACTTAAAAAATGTGAATGCCACCACAATTAGGGATCACTATCCCCTACCCTTAATAGAAACAGTGTTGGAAAAGGTGGCAGGCTCTGAAATATATAGCTTCTTGGATGGCTTCAGTGGCTATAACCAAATGCAAATCACTCCTAAAGACCAATCAATAACAACATTTGCTTCAGAATGGGGTATTTTTGCACATAGAGTTATGCCATTCGGCCTTTGTAATACCCCGACCACATTCCAGCGAGTCATGTTCACAGCTTTCAAGTCATTTTTGAATAAGTTTTTACAGGTGTTCTTGGATGATTTGTGCATCCATTCAAACAAAAAAGACCACTTCAAATGTCTTGAAGCAGTACTAATCAAATGCAGGGAGTATGGCATCTCCCTAAATCCAACAAAATGCCAGCTCATGGTCACCCATGGAGTTGTTTTGGGACACATCATCTCTCAACATGGGATTGCAACTGACATGGACAAAATAAAAATCATCATGGAATTGCCTCCTCCTACAAATTCCAAAGCTGTATAGGTCTTTATGGGACATGCTGGCTATTATAGAAGATTTATATTGTGGTATGCCATGATAGCTAGACCACTTTACAAATTATTAGTGGAGTTCTTATGGACTGAAGAGTGCGACCAAGCCTTTGAGCTTTTAAAGTGGCGCCTAATCACAGCACCCATCCTTATATCTCCCAATTGGGATATTGGTTTTCATGTTCATACTGATGGATCCAAGTATGCAATTGGGAGTGTGCTTTACCGACCTGGTGAACATAAGAAAGACTACCCATTCTACTTCACTAGTCGACAACTCAATGATGCAGAGGTCAACTAGAGCACCACAGAAAGAGAAGCTCTAACAATGGTGTATAGTGTAAAGAAATTTTGGCACTATCTACTGGCAAATGATTTTGTCTTCTACACTGACCATCAAGCATTGCTTTATCTTGTGAATCATCTGTGTACAATAGGAAGAATAACCAGATGGCTCCTCTTGCTTCAAGAATTCAACTTCAAAATAGTGGTCCACAAAGGTGCCCAACACTACATTGCCGATCACATGTCTCGTGTCAAGTCGGGAGAAGAAGCCAGTGGAGTATAAGATGACTTACCAGATGCCATGCTATTTCAAATAGATGCTATTCCGGAGTTGTTATGAGATTTGGAATTATCCCATTAATTTAATTTTTCAGTATTTAGTTTAGTGAGATCCAACATTTTTGTCGTGTAGCTAATGCATGTGTGCTCGCTATTTCATAGTAATGCATGTGAGCTCCTACATGGTTGGATATATGGCTGCAGGGCTGTATGAGTGTGTAGCATTGTGTGCACCACTTACGTGATGACGGTCTGTGTAGTATGTGTGCACCATCCGTACAATTTTATTCATGTGTAGCATCAAGTGCACCATGGGATGAAATGTGACACATGTGTGCACCATTCATCTGTGATTTATTGATTTCACATTGCTTTAATACTGAAAGGTTGATTGATTGTGGTGATTAATTCGAAGGTTATCTTATGCTTGAAATATTTCATTACTATTGATCATGTGAATCCAAGGGAAGAGCAATTGATCGGACGATGGCATCTGGCAAGCATGATCCGCCATATTTTGGGTGTGTAGGCGCAACTCTAGTGATGCGGGGATGAATAAGGCTTATGCCTAATTGCTTGGCTAAGTGTTTAAGCTAAAGTTAGAAAAAGCTTTATTTTTAGAAAAAGCCAGCTATTCTAGAAGGTGGATGGGATTTTTGTAAAAGGGTGTACAGAGGAAAGCACAAAGGCTTTTGTATGATTTTTGCTCGGAAGCTTTTTGGGGAATATACATAAATACATAGGAGGTGGAAGGAGAGCACCACTCGTATGGGGGGAGATTGTACCTAGCACGCTTGTTCTGTCTCTTTCATTTGTGAGTTTTGAGAGTTTGTGTGTATTTTTGAACAGTGTTGTTGTGCTTTTCAAGGATTTACAGGTTCCGTGAGCATTTCCCGTCGCAAGAGTAGTGTGGAGATATCATTGGGTACTTAATGGTAGGAAGACCACCCCCTAAAATGAAAGCAGTAGATGCCAGAAAATTGATTCTAAAGGCTGCACCCTATCAACTCATTGCAAGACAACTATACAAGATGGGCAAGGACTAGATATTAAGAAGATGTGTAATGCCTCATGAGATCATGCTAATCCTGAGTGAAGTCCATGAAGGCATTGCAGGAGGACACTTCCAAGGGGAAGCCACAGCAAGAAAAGTTCTCCTTGCAGGCTACTGGAGGCCAACACTATGGGCAGATGCCTATGAATATGTAAAAGGCTATGATGTATGCCAATGGACTACTAAACCACAACACAAAGACTTCAATCCCCTAACAATAGTTGTTGCACAAAAACCATTTGAAAAATGGGGGAGTGACTATGTGGGTCCCATACATTCAGCAGCAAAAGAAACACAAGCATGCTACATCATTGTGACCACTAATTACTTTACAAAATGGGTTGAAGCTAAAGTAGTCAAAAAGGCAGATGCCAGAAGCGCACAGCAAGATTTTTATATGAAAATGTGATCACTCGATTCGGATGCCCCATTGAAATTGTGCTGGATAGAGGCACACATTTTGTCAACGAGGTAATCCAAGAACTCTTGTCTGGCTTGCATGGGAGACCATGTGAGAGTGCTCTCAACGGAAGTAAGAACGGAAGAGGGAGAGAAAGAGACAGAGAGCCACACAAGTTTTGGTGGGTACAGAACCACCCTAATCTTCTTTTTCATTCATTTATATATGTGTTTGAGTATTGTACATAACTGGGGTAAAGGCACAATGACCTTTAACCCCCACAACCTCCCACTTAAAGGACAATGTGCCTTTAAGGGAGAACAACTAGTGAGCATACTATCCAATGCCCATCAATACACGACAATACTCAAACCACTGACTAGGTCATCAGCATATCTGCAGGGTTATCATTTGTATAAACCTTGACAAGCTCTATGCGCTTGTCCTCAAGTACCTCCTTGATGAAATGGTACCTGACCTCAATGTGCTTGGTCTTTCCATGAAAGACCGGATTTCGTGCTAGCTGAATAGCGCTCATGGAATCACCATGCAATGTCGGTACACCTGTATGAATACCCAAATCTCCCACTAGCCGATCAAGCCATATAGCCTCCTTGCAACCCTTTGTGGCTGCAACATACTCAGCCTCTGTGTAGACAAAGCAACGCACTTCTGTGTGCGAGACATCCACGACACTGCACCACTTGCAAAGGTGAACACATAACCAGAAGTGGATCTCCTACTATCCACATGCCCTGCATAGTCTGAATCTGTGTACCCAAGTACACGCATGTCTCCTTTACCAAAGCAGATGCACATCTCCTTGGTACCCTTCATGTACATCATGATGCACTTAACTGCCTCCCAATGCCTCTTTCCTAGATTAGCCATATACCGGCTAACAACTCCCACTGCAAATGCAATGTCTAGTCTAGTAGCTATCATAGAATACATAAGACTCCCAACCGCTAATGCATAAGGAACCTTGGCCATCATGGCCCTTTCCTCATCTGATTTGGGACTATCTGTATGACTCAGTTTCACATATGGAGGCAATGGCGTACTCACTGCCTTCCCCCCCTCCATATTGAAATGCTGCAATACTTTTGTAACATACTCTTTTTGTGAAAGCCAAAGGAGTTTCCTACTCCGATCACGCGTGATGCGCATACCAAGGATATGACCTGCAAGTCCCAAATCCTTCATATCAAAGGCCTCATGCAACTTGGCCTTTAATGCATCTAGCTCATAAGTATTCTTGCTAGCCAATAGCATATCATCCACATATAGTGTCAGGAGTATCAAGCTATTATCCTTAGCCCTTTTAGTGTAGAGGCAGTGATCAATTTCACTCCTTCTAAAACCCTGGGACCGAATGAAAGCATCAAACTTCTGATACCATTCTCTAGGCACTTGCTTAATACCATAGAGACTCTTCTTCAGCTTGCAAACTAAATGTTCTTTGCCCTTTTCTTCAAAGCTATCCGGCTGCACCATGTAAATTTCCTCATGCAAATCCCCATGCAAGAAAGCTGTCTTGACATCCATCTGCATAAGCTCCATATCCTCTGATGCCACTAGTCCAAGCATGCATCTAAGTGTGGTCATCTTCACAAATGGAGAGAATATCTCATCAAAGTCCACACCCTTCTCTTGCTTGAACCCTTTGGTGACCAAATGGGCCTTGTACCTAGGCACATCATCACTTGTGACCTTCATTTTGTAGACCCATTTACATGGCAATGCTTTCTTTCCATGTGGCAAAGAAACCAAGTCCCAAGTCTTATTCTTCATAAGTGAACTCATCTCTGATTGCATAGCATACTCCCACTTTCGTTGATCCTCGCACATCATAGCCTCTCTGTAGTAAGAAGGCTCCCCATAATCAGTAAGCATCACATAGTCTGTTGAGATATCGAGCTCCACTCGCGATATGCCAGGGTGACCGTTGTGCATTTATGTCACCGACTTGTTAGCTACAGATTCGGTTGGTACACCGCCCACGAATAATAGCTGGATGACAGCTATCCTTATCTACACTAGTTCGTGGCTCAGTTAGTATGCCACCTTAGTTAGTTGAGTTTGGTTTGAGACCCACATATAGGGTTCTTCTATTTCTTTATACTAGAGTTCTTTTGGCTTTCACAACTAAGAAGAGGAAAACTGTTTTCAGCCTCCACCTTTGTGTGTATTCCCCCATTGTGTATGTGAGAAAGCTGCAAGTGAGACTCCTTCCCTCTCTCCCACTATCTTCACATGGTATCAGAGCCTTGTTCGTGGTAAGGAGCTCAAGAAAGCAAACCAAGTTTGCAGTGTCCTGGTAAGAGGACTAGTGTTGCTTTCCTTTTTCGAGTTTGGGAGCAAATCTCTGCAGGTAGCACAGCCGGAAGTGCAAGAGAGCACTGTCTCAGATTGAGACACCCTTCGCGGTGTGGCGAGAGGGAATTATATGCTGCAGGTAGGGGCAAAGCCCTTGGTGACTTTATTTTTCTGATTCGAGGTCGTTTCGGGGCCCGTTTTGGAGGCGGAAGTTCTCCGCAGGCACTCAGAAAAAGGCCCTATTTTTGCTGTGCGACCACGGTTCTGCAGGTCGGTGAAAAGTTGCTGCAGAAATTGCATCGTATGCCTGTGCGCAGAGATATTGGGAGTTGCAGAATCATCCTTATTGCCTGTTGATGCAAAATCGTCACTAGGAAGTGACTATGTGGTCAAAAACCACTTTCGTCAGGTTTGAGGATTTGCCCTGGTGAGGCAGAAGCTGTGTTTTTTGCAGTGACAGAATATTTTGCAGTGTTCTGTAATGGCGTCTGATTCTCTTTCATAGATTGTCATTGAAAAGCTTGACAAGAACAACTTCCAAGCATGGAAGTTTAGAATGACGAATTTCCTTATGGGAAAAGGCTACTAGGAGTTCATTACAGGAAATGAAGAAGAACCAGTTCTTCCTAATGTTCCCAATCAACAGGAAATGCAGGCATTTAAAGGATGGCATGAGAGAGCCAGAAAAGTTATGTACTGGCTGTCTATCAGTATTTCAGATTCAATGATTGTGCATATTCAAGATGCAAGTATGCCAAAGGTGGCATGGGATACTTTGGCTAAAATGTACAGCACAAATACGCAGGCCAGGAAAATGCAGCTCAAGCAGGAGCTGCACAATGTGCAGAGAGAAAATATGAGCATCAATGACTACCACATGAAGGTGAAGAAAATTGCGGATGCACTTGCTTCCATTGGGTCGCCAGTGGATGATGACGATTTAGTTTCTGTGACCTTGAATGGTCTAGGAAAGGATTATGCACAGTTCCGGACATCCATTGCTGTCCGTGAAAAATTTCCTGATTTTGAGGAGTTGATTGCTCTTCTAATTTCTGAAGAGCAGAGAAATGGTGGTGCATCTTCTTCAAGAGGAACTTCAAAAGAAACTATCTTCTACTCAAATGCTAGAAGGGGTAGAGGCAGAGGTAGAGGAGGCTGATCTGAAGGCCGTGGTAGAAATCAGAATATGCAGCAAACTCAAGAAAACCAGTCCTATGCAGGAGGACGTGGTAACTCTAGAGGCAGGGGGAGCCAAAGAGGTCGTGGTGGATGGCAGAGAGGCCAAAATGCAAACAGCAATGTTGAATGCTACTATTGTGGTAAAATGGGGCATATGGCTAAAGGCTGCTACAAAAAGCAGAATGACATTATGAATCGAAAATTGCAGCAAGGCAATTATGCATCCTCTAGTAGACAGGGTGATGACATAAATGAGCATTTGTTTATGGTACAGCATATGAAAAATTCTGTGACAAGTGCAGAAGAAAGAAATGATGTGTGGTATGTTGACTCAGGTGCATCAAACCACATGACAGGTCATGCTGAATGGATGCAGGATGCAAGGAAAATGGAAAAACCAGGATTTGTGGAGACTGGTGATGATACTGCACATCCTATTTTGCAGATTGGCAAAATTCCTTTGTCTATGCAGGATGGGAAAAAGAAATACTTGTCTGATGTATTTCATGTCCCGAACATCACCAAGAACCTGGTTTCTGTTGGTCAAATGGCTGAGCAGGGCTTGCAGGTCAGATTCAATCCTCATGGATGCTTTGTTGAGGATATGAAAAATAATGGTCGCTTGATAGCAAAAGGAAAGAAGAAGGGCAGGATGTTTACACTGGATGGGGACATGCCTGAATTGAGTGCAGCAATGTTTGCACATGGGACCGGTGTAGTTGCAGATATTGATATCTGGCATAAAGGCATTGGTCATGTTAATCTACAGTGACTTAAATCAATGCAGGCCCAAAATATTGTTGCAAGATTGCCTAAATTCAAGGTTGCAGAAATGCATAAGGTGTGTGAAGCCTGTCAATTTGGAAAACAGGCAAGTAAACCATTTCCTAAGCATGTTCAAGAGAGTAAGAAGCCATTGGAATTAATCCACTCTGATGTGTGGACTACTAAAGCTGCATCTATTGGAGGCTGTCATTACTTTGTCACCTTTATTGATGACTACAGCAGAAAAGTTGTGGGGGTTAAAGGTCACTGTGCCTTAACCCCAGTTATGTACAATACTCAAACACATATATAAATGAATGAAAAAGAAGATTAGGGTGGTTCTGCACCCACCAAACTTGTGTGGCTCTCTGTCTCTCTCTCTCGCTCTCTCTCCCTCTACCCCAGTTATGTACAATACTCAAACACATATATAAATGAATGAAAAAGAAGATTAGGGTGGTTCTGCACCCACCAAACTTGTGTGGCTCTCTGTCTCTCTCTCTCCTTCTTCCATTCTTGCTTCCGTTGAGAGCACTCTCAACTGGTATCAGAGCCCGGTGATCTAGCTGAGCGTGCGTGAATGCTTGGAAGCTCAGCAGCTCTGTGGGAGGAAGGAGAAGCTTTGTGGGTGACTTTACTTGCATCCGAGTGTGCAGAGACCTTGGAGGAACCTTTGGAAAAGTCACTTTGGCTTTGCGAAGTGGTTTTGAGAGCCTGTTAAGAGCTTTCAAAGAAAAAGTCGTTTTTTGAGCTTTTCCCTGTTCCGTTCGATGACAGAGACTCCGTATTGACTTGTAGAGGCAACTATTGCTTGCTTTTGGTGTCCACATTACTTCAGGAGCTTGGAAACACCTTCATTCTTGAATCTGGGATCATTTCAGTGGATTTCTGACTCACTGTATCAGTTCCTGCGTTTTTTGCCCGGGTGTTGGAACTCAAGTTTGGAGTAACCATTTGCAGATCTGTCAGTTCCGGTGGACTCAAGAGGTCCTAAAACTTCTATGTTGCTCATCATTCGCACTCCGGTAGAGTTTACAGATAGCTCTATTTCCAAAAACGTTTTTCAGTCCGTGTGTTGGACCCAGTGATTGAGACCACGGTTTCCAAAACCGTCTGTCCCATTGCGTTCCGGACACCCAAAAACCCCTACCTATCAGTTCTTGCGTGATTCGGTGGAGGATTTTCAGAGTTATAAATCTCTGTGTATTCGATTTCGTCTCTCTGTTATGCATTTTTCATACTAAGGTTTTGAAACCTTAGATTTATGCCACATGGCAGTGGATAAGTGTTGACTCCCATTTCTCACTCATCGGTTGGGATTTTGGAGTTCTGGTAGAAGAGAGATATTTGCAGATTTTCTTGCTGGTTCCGATTATGCAATGGCGCCCATGTTTTGAGGCATCTCAGGTTCTATTTTCAGTAGCGCTCACTACCGTGGGACTATGATTTCTTGAGCATACCTTATGCAGATCACTTTGGTTGCAGTTTCAGCAGTGTGTGCGCTCATTCGTGGTGTGCATTGGGTTGCAGTGGATGATTTATAGGCCATTTGGATGCATTGCGGTCCTTGTTGGATGCGCTGATAGGCCCAAATTGCCTTGTGGGATGCTATTTTTATGGACGCTTTGCACATGGATGCTATTTTATGCTGAGGGACAGGTTTGACACATTGCAGGTGACGCACTGATAGTGCTATGCTCTCTTGGATGAGACATTATTGATGCATATGCCAGTGGACAGTGTTTATGCTTGAGTCATTTGGCACTTATTGGCATTTTCTTTTGGGCCAGATTTGCTCATATGGATGCATAGTATATGCACATGAGTCAGATGCATCTTTTGATGCTTTGAGCTTTGAGTTTTGGTGATATTTCACTCTATTGTGGCATACACATTTGGGTGCACCTGGTATTTGGTGTGATTCTCTCTTGCAGGCACTAGCATTTGGGATTTTGCTTTATTTGCATCATGGCATCCTCTTCCATGCCTGAAAAGGAGTTTTTCAGCATTAAAAAGTTTGATGGGACAAACTTTTCTTTGTGGAAAGAACAGATAAGGGATGTGCTTATTCAAAAGAAGCAGATTAAACCCTTGGCAGGGATTGAAGCTAAGCCTGCAAATATGTTTGAGGATGATTGGAATGAGTTGGATGCATTAGCAAAGTCTACTATTAGACTTCATCTGGCAGAGTCAGTTTATTTCACAGTAGTAAATGAGCAGACTATGGAAGATTTGTGGAAGAAACTGTGTGCCACTTATGAGAAGGAAACTGCCTCTAATAAAGTTTACCTCATGAAGAGGTTGTTTGAGCTGCAGATGAAGGAAGGGGTCTCCATTGCTTCTCACTTGAATGAATTCAATATTATTTTCAGCCAGCTTCAGGCTCAGAAAATGAATTTTGATGCGGAGACTAAGGCAATATTTCTCTTATGTTCATTGCCATCCTCATGGGATACCTTCCGTACAGCTGTCAGTAACTCTGCACCTGGTGGAGTACTGAAATTTGATGATGTTGTGGGTAGCTTGTTGGCCGAGGAGATTAGACGGAAGTCTATGGATGGCAACAAGCAGGATGCAGCCTTAAATGTGCAAAGGGGCAGATCACAGTTCAGGGGGAAGTCCCAAGAAAGAGGGAAGTCTCGTAGCAAATCCAGGGCACGGAACATTGAGTGTTACCATTGTGGCAAGAAGGGCCATATGAAAAAGGATTGCTACAAGCTGAAAAGAGAGCAAAAGGATAAGAAAAAGAATGCAAATTGGGGTGCAAATCAAAAGGAAGAGAGTCCAAGGTAGGACAAAGGAAAAGTGAAGATCGAGGAGATCAATGCAGTCACACGTGATAGTGACAATGATGTTCTCTTCATGTCTAGTTTATCTGCAGAGTTGCTTACCACTTCAGATGATGCATATTCCCAGGACTGGATTTTGGATTCTGGTGCTTCATTCCATGTTACTCCCCATAGGGAATGGTTCTCCACTTATGATAGTGGAAAGACAGGTTGTGTGCATCTTGGAAATGACTATGCATGTGACATAGTGGGAGCAGGTGTGGGAGCAGGTGACATAAAGTTTTCTTTTGCAAATGGGTCTGCATTTGTTTTGAAACATGTGAGACATGTGCCTAAGCTGACCAAGAGTCTTATTTCAGTGGGTCAGCTAGATGATGCTGGTTTTCACACCACTTTTGGCTTTCAAAGTTGGAAAATTCAAAAGGGCTCTATGCTTTTGGCCAGGGGTGCCAAGTGTGGGACTTTGTATCCCTTACATGTATCAGGGGTATTTGGTCATGTTGTTGCAATAACCGAGCAGCCAAGCACTTCTTTGTGGCATTACAGGTTGGGGCACATGAGCCAGAATGGAATGAAACTCTTATGCTGTTTGGGTTATGTACCGCATTTGAGTTTCTCTGATTTTGAATTTTGTGAGCATTGTCTCTATGGGAAGCAAACTAAATCAGCCCATAAAAGAAGGGGAAAGAAAGAGTTTGAAATGCTTGATTTGGTGCATTCAGATGTATGTGGTCCCATGCCTACACGGTCATTAGGCGGGGCTGAATACTATGTGACATTCATTGATGATGCAACTAGGAAAGTGTGGGCTTATGCTATCTATAGCTCGGAAGAGTGATGTATTCCAGGTATTTCAGAAATGGCTGGCCTTGGTTGAGAATCAGCCAGGTAGAATGCTTAAATGCCTACGGACTGACAATGGTGGAGAGTATCTCTCTCATGACTTTCAGCATTTCTGTGATACACGTGGGATTAAGAGGGAGCTCACATCCCCTCGTACTCCAGAGCAAAATCCAGTTGCAGAAAAGATGAACCGTACCATTCAAGAAAGGTTGCAATGCATGCTTTCCAATGCAAGTCTTTCTGGTGGTTTTTGGGCTGAGGCAATGAAGACTGCAGGTGCATGTGATCAATAGATCACCTAGTAAGAGTTTGGATGGTGGTATTCCTGAAGAAGCATGGAGTGGCAAGAAGCCCTCTTACTCTCATTTGCGTATCTTTGGGTGTGAGGCATATGCACATGTGCCAAAAGAGCTTTGAAAGAAGCTAGATCCTAAGTCTAGGAAATGCATCTTTCTGGGTTATGGTGAAAGTGGAGAGATGGGCTATCGTCTCTGGGATCCAGAAGCAAAGAAGATCATACGCAGCCATGATGTGGTCTTCAATGAGAAGAAGATGCATAAGGCACCCATGAGGGATGTGGAAATGAGGAGAATCACTTTCCAGGATGTGAATCCACCTGCATATGTTGATAGGCAGCAAGCTGTCCATGCACCAAATGTGCAAGAAATGGTACAACCAAGTACTCCCACAGGTATACAATCAAGGGTAGATGATGGATCATCTATTGGTGGAAATGATGAGCCAAATGTGGCTGATATGCAAGTGGGACAGCAAGCTGAAATGCCCTTGAGAAGATCATCTAGAGTGTCTAGACCGCCTGATAGGTTTGTTCCAGGGGTAGACTATGTGATGCTTACTGATTGCGGGGAGCCTTCTTGCTACAGAGTGGCTATGATGCATGAGGATCAACGCAAGTGGGAGTATGCTATGCAATCAGAGATGAGTTCACTTATGAAGAATAAGACTTGGGACTTGGTTTCTTTGCCACATGGAAAGAAAGCATTGCCATGTAAATGGGTCTACAAAATGAAGGTCACAGGTGATGATGTGCCTAGATACAAGGCCCGTTTGGTTGCTAAAGGGTTCAAGCAAGAGAAGGGTGTGGACTTTGATGAGATATTCTCTCCGGTTGTGAAGATGACCACACTTAGATGCATGCTTGGACTAGTGGCAGTAGAGGATATGGAGCTTATGCAAATGGATGTCAAGACAGCATTCTTGCATGGGGATTTGCATGAGGAAATTTACATGGTGCAGCCGGAAGGCTTTGAAGAAAAGGGCAAAGAGCATTTAGTTTGCAAGCTGAAGAAGAGTCTCTATGGTCTTAAGCAAGCGCCTAGAGAATGGTATCAGAAGTTTGATGCTTTCATTCGGTCCCAGGGTTTCAGAAGGAGTGAAATTGATCACTGCCTCTACACTAAAAGGGCTAAGGATAATAGCCTGATAATCCTGGCACTATATGTGGATGATATGCTATTGGCTAGCAAGAATACTTATGAGCTAGATGCATTAAAGGCCAAGTTGCATGAGGCCTTTGATATGAAGGATTTGGGATTTGCAGGTCATATTCCTGGTATGCGCATCACGCGTGATCGGAGTAGGAAACTCCTTTGGCTTTCACAAAAAGAGTATGTTACAAAAGTATTACAGCGTTTCAATATGGAGGGGGGGAAGGCAGTGAGTACTCCATTGCCTCCATATGTGAAACTGAGTCATACAGATAGTCCCAAATCAGATGAGGAGAGGGCCATGATGGCCAAGGTTCCTTATGCATCAGTAGTTGGGAGTCTTATGTATGCTATGATAGCTACTAGACCAGACATTGCATTTGCAGTGGGAGTTGTTAGCCAGTATATGGCTAATCCAGGAAAGAGGCATTGGGAGGCAGTTAAGTGCATCATGAGGTACATGAAGGGTACCAAGGAGATGTGCATTTGCTTTGGTAAAGGAGACATGCGTGTACTTGGGTACATAGATTCAGACTATGCAGGGCATATGGATAGTAGGAGATCCACTTCTGGTTATGTGTTCACCTTTGCAGGTGGTACAGTGTCGTGGATGTCTCGCGCATAGAAGTGCGTTGCTTTGTCTACCACAGAGGCTGAGTATGTTGCAGCCACAGAGGGTTGCAAGGAGGCTATATGGCTTGATCGGCTAGTGAGAGATTTGGGGATTCATACAGGTGTACCGACATTGCATAGTGATTCCATGAGTGCTATTCAGCTAGCACGGAATCCGGTCTTTCATGCAAAGACCAAACACATTGAGGTCAGGTACCATTTCATCAGGGAGGTACTTGAGGACAAGCGCATAGAGCTTGTCAAGGTTCATACAGATGATAACCCTGCAGATATGCTGACAAAGAGTCTACCTAGTCAGCGGTAAGTGCGTTGCTTTGTCTACCACAGAGGCTGAGTATGTTGCAGCCACAGAGGGTTGCAAGGAGGCTATATGGCTTGATCGGCTAGTGGGAGATTTGGGGATTCATACAGGTGTACCGACATTGCATAGTGATTCCATGAGTGCTATTCAGCTAGCACGGAATCCGGTCTTTCATGCAAAGACCAAACACATTGAGGTCAGGTACCATTTCATCAGGGAGGTACTTGAGGACAAGCGCATAGAGCTTGTCAAGGTTCATACAGATGATAACCCTGCAGATATGCTGACGAAGAGTCTACCTAGTCAGCGGTTTGATTATTGTCATGTATTGATGGGCATTGGATAGTATGCTCACTGGTTGTTCTCCCTTAAAGGCACATTGTCCTTTAAGTGGGAGGTTGTGGGGGTTAAAGGTCACTGTGCCTTAACCCCAGTTATGTACAATACTCAAACACATATATAAATGAATGAAAAAGAAGATTAGGGTGGTTCTGCACCCACCAAACTTGTGTGGCTCTCTGTCTCTCTCTCTCCTTCTTCATTCTTGCTTCCGTTGAGAGCACTCTCAAAAGTTTGGGTGTATTTTATGAAAAAGAAAAGTGAAGTGTTTAGGCACTTCAAAGTTTTTAAAGCTATGGTTGGAAAATAAACAGGCTTGCAAATAAAATGCCTAAGGTTAGATGGAGGGGGAGAGTACCTCTCAAATGAATTTGCAAGGTTCCTGCAGGAGCATGGCATAAAGCAGCAATATTCATGCAGTCATACCCCACAGCAAAATGGAATTGCAGAAAGGAAAAGCAGGCATATTGGAGAGGTATCTCGAGCCATGCTAAATGAAAAAGATCTACCAGATTATTATTGGGTTGAAGCAGTTGCTACAGCAGTTTATATAATGAACAGGACTCCCACTGCAGCAATACATGGCATGATGCCAGAGGAGATGTATACTGGTAGGAAACCAGACATTTCTCATTTGAAAATTTTTGGTTGCATTGCCTATGTTCATGTGCCAGATGAGTTGAGGTCCAAGTTGGATCCAAAGGCTGAGAAGTGCATCTTTATTGGTTATTCTCTGTAGCAAAAAGGGTAAAGATGCTATAACCCTTCTACACGTAAGTTCACAGTGAGCAGAGATGTTGTTTTTGATGAGATGAGTAGCTGGTATAAACCAGTAAATGTGATGATTGATGTAGATGCACAAAATGGTAATGCTGCAAAAAATTCACAGCAGCAATCACAAAATATCAGTGGACCTGTAGTGTCCTCTAGCAGTGGTTCACATACTTCGCCATGGACAGGTAGATTGAGATCAGGAGAATCTCCTCAAAGCAATGCAGATAGTGGTACGCAGGTATCACGAAAAGGAAAAGAGAAGGTAGATCAGCCCATGTTTGATGTGAATGCAGGTCACTCTTATGTGGATGGTGAATCCAGTGGCTCAGAGCAGAGCATTGATGATGAGTTGGGTATTCCTTCTGTTGTTACACCTGGAGTAAGGAAGACCAGGGATGTTTTGAGAGCACCTGGAAGTGAGCCTATTTTGCACAGGTCTACCAGGGTTAGGTATCTGTGGATAGGCTGAAATATGATGGATTTACAGCCATTCACTATGCCTATATGGTCAAAGTGATACAGGAACCAGAACCCATTTCTTTTGAGCAAGCCATGGGAAATGAAAAATGGGAGAAAGCCATGGATGAAGAAATGGATGCCTTGGATGCAAATGCTACATGGGAATTGGTGCCTTTGCCTAAAGACAAGAATGCAATTGGCTGTAAGTGGGTTTATAAGATCAAGCACAATGCAGATGGTTCTGTGAATAGATACAAGGCAAGATTAGTTGTCAAGGGGTATGCACAGACATATGGCATTGATTATGAAGAAACTTTCAGCCCGGTTGCAAGGGTGGCAACCGTAAGAGCAGCCATTGCTATGGCTGCATCAAAGGGATGGTCTTTACATCAGATGGATGTAAAGAATGCCTTCTTGCATGGTGATTTGCAAGAAGAGGTCTTTATGGAGCAGCCAGCAGGTTATGTTCATGCTATTCATCCTGAGTTTGTTTGCAGGTTGAAGAAAGCCTTGTATGGCTTGAAGCAAGCACCTAGAGCATGGTCTGACAAGATAGAACAGTATCTTGTCACTATTGGCTTTCAGATTTCCAAGGCAGATTTCTCACTCTATGTGAGAAAAACAAAGAAAGGGATTATGCTACTTGTCATTTATGTTGATGATTTGATCATCACAGGTGATAGTGATGAAGATATCCTTCATGTGAAAATGCTATTGAGGCAGAAGTTTGAGATGAAGGATTTGGGAGAGCTGTGTTATTTCTTGGGCATTGAGGTGATTAGATCACCAAGTGGGATACAGCTCTTGCAGAGGCAGTACGGACTGGACATGCTGTCCAAATATGGGATGACAGGCTGTAAGCCTATTTCAGTTCCTTTGGAGCAGAATGTGAAGCTGAGCGCAGATGCAGGTGAGCTTCTGGAAGACCCTACTATGTACAGACGCATAGTAGGAAGTTTGATTTACATGACTATTACCAGGCCAGATTTGAGCTATGCTGTTGGGTTGGTAAGTCAGTTTATGCAGGCTCCAAGGAAACCGCATTTGGATGCAGCTAGACGCATACTCAGGTATGTGAAGTCCACATTGCAGTATGGACTATTTTATGAGGGTGGGGTTCAGATACAGTTGCATGGATACACTGATGCTGATTGGGCTGGTAGTATTTCTGATAGACGATCTACCAGTGGATATGTGTTCTCTTTTGGGAGTGCTGCAGTCACTTGGAGCAGCAAGAAACATCCTACAGTTGCCTTGTCGAGCATAGAGGCTGAGTACAGGGGTGCAGCAATGGCTGCATGTGAGGTAGCTTGGTTGCATAAGCTACTCTATGATATGCATCAGTCTACAGATGGGCCAGTTGTCATTTATTATGACAACATGAGCAGTATACACTTGGCAAATAACCCAGTCTATCATGCTAGAACAAAGCACATTGAGGTGCATTATCACTATGTGCGGGAGAAGGTTTTACTAGGTCTTATTGATCTAGTTTATGTCAGCACAGAGGATCAGGTAGCTGACATATTCACGAAGGCATTGGGCACAGAGAAGCTGCGTAAGTTCAGAGACCTGCTTGGTGTGCAGGAATTGGGATTGAGCTCGAGGGGGAGTGTTGAGATATCGAGCTCCACTCGCGATATGCCAGGGTGACCGTTGTGCATTTATGTCACCGACTTGTTAGCTGCAGATGCGGTTGGTACACCGCCCACCAATAATAGCTGGATGACAGCTATCCTTATCTACACTAGTTCGTGGCTCAATTAGTATGCCACCTTAGTTAGTTGAGTTTGGTTTGAGACTCACATATAGGGTTCTTCTATTTCTTTGTACTAGAGTTCTTTTGGCTTTCACAACTAAGAAGAGGAAAACTATTTTCAGCCTCCACCTTTGTGTGTATTCCCCCATTGTGTATGTGAGAAAGCTGCAAGTGAGACTCCTTCCCTCTCTCCCACTATCTTCACATAGTCTACCCTTGGAACAAACCTATCAGGCGGCCTAGACACTCTAGATGATCTTCTCAAGGGCATTTCAGCTTGCTGTCCCACCTGCATATCAGCCACATTTGGCTCATCATTTCCACCAATAGATCATCCATCATATACCCTTGATTGTATATCTGTGGGAGTACTTGGTGGTACCATTTCTTCCACATTTGGTGCATGGACAGCTTGCTGTCTATCAACATATGCAGGTGGATTGACATCCTGGAAAGTGATTCTCCTCATTTCAACATCCCTCATGGGTGCCTTATGCATCTTCTTCTCATTGAAGACTACATCATGGCTGCGTATGATCTTCTTTGCTTCTAGATCCCAGAGACGATAGCCCATCTCTCCACTTTCACCATAACCCAGAAAGATGCATTTCCTAGACTTAGGATCTAGCTTCTTTTGAAGCTCTTTTGGCACATGTGCATATGCCTCACACCCAAATATATGCAAATGAGAGTAAGAGGCTTCTTGCCACTCCATGCCTCTTTAGGAATACCACCATCCAAACTCTTACTAGGTGATCTATTGATTACATGCACTGCAGTCTTCATTGCCTCAGCCCAAAAACCACCAGAAAGACTTGCATTGGAAAGCATGCATTGTAACCTTTTTTGAATGGTACGGTTCATCTTTTCTGCAACTGGATTTTGCTCTGGAGTACGAGGGGATGTGAGCTTCCTCTTAATCCCACGTGTATCACAAAAATGCTAAAAGTCATGAGAGAGATACTCACCACCATTGTCAGTCCGTAGGCATTTAAGCGTTCTACCTGACTGATTCTCAACCAAGGCCAGCCATTTCTGAAATACCTGGAACACATCAGTCTTCTAGCTATAGCATAAGCCCACACTTTCCTAGTTGCATCATCAATGAATGTCACATAGTATTCAGCCCCGCCTAATGACCGTGTAGGCATGGGACCACATACGTCTGAATGCACAAAATCAAGCTTTTCAAACTCTTTCTTTTTCCTTCTTTTATGGGCTGATTTAGTCGGCTTCCCATAGACACAGTGCTCACAAAATTCAAAATCAGAGAAACTCAAATGCGGTACATAACCCAAATGGCATAAGAGTTTCATTCCATTCTGGCTCATGTGCCCCAACCTGCAATGCCACAAAGAAGTGCTTTGCTGATCGGTTATTGCAACAACATGATCAAATACCCCTGATACATGTAAGGGATACAAAGTCCCACACTTGGCACCCTTAGCCAAAAGCATAGAGCCCTTCTAAATTTTCCAACTCTGAAAGCCAAAAGTGGTGTGAAAACCAGCATCATCTAGCTGACCCACTGAAATACGACTCTTGGTCAACTTAGGCACATGTCTCACATGTTTCAAAATAAATGTAGACCCATTTGCAAAAGAAAACTTTATGTCACCTACTCCCACTATGTCACATGCATAGTCATTTCCAAGATGCACACAACCTGTCTTTCCACCACTGTCATAAGTGGAGAACCATTCCCTATGGGGAGTAACATGAAATGAAGCACCAAAATCCAAAATCCAATCCTGGGAATATGCATCATTTGAAGTGGTAAGCAACTCTACAGATAAACTAGACATGAAGAGAACGTCATTGTCACTATCATGTGTGACTGCATTGATCTCCTCAATCTTCACTTTTCCTTTGTCCTCCCTTAGACTCTCTTCCTTTTGATTTGCACCCCAATTTGCATTCTTTTTCTTAGCTCTCTTTTCAGCTTGTAGCAATCCTTTTTCATATGGCCCTTCTTGCCAGACTGGTAACACTCAATGTTCTGTGCCTTGGATTTGCTACGTGACTTCCCTCTTTCTTGGGACTTCCCCCTGAACTGTGATCTACCCCTTTGCACATTTAATGCTGCATCATGCTTGTTGTCGTCCATAGACTTCCGTCTAATCTCCTCGGCCAACAAGCTACCCACAACATCATCAAACTTCAGTTGTCCACCAGGTGCAGAGTTACTGATAGCTATACGGAAGGTATCCCATGAGGATGGCAATGAACATAAGAGAAATATTGCCTGTCTCTGCATCAAAATTCATCTTCTAAGCCTGAAGCTGGCTGAAAATAATATTGAATTCATTCAAGTGAGAAGCAATGGAGACCCCTTTTTTCATCTGCAGCTCAAACAACCTCTTTATGAGGTAAACTTTATTAGAGGCAGTTTCCTTTTCATAAGTGGCACAGTTTCTTCCACAAATCTTCCGTAGTCTGCTCATTTACTACTGTGAAATAAACTAACTCTGCAAGATGAAGTCTAATAGTAGATTTTGCTAATGCATCCAACTCATTCCAATCATCCTCATACATATTTGCAGGCTTAGCTTCGATCCCTGCCAAGGGTTTAATCAGCTTCTTTTGAATAAGCACATCCCTTATTTGTTCTTTCCACAAAGAAAAGTTTGTCCCATCAAACTTTTGAATGCTAAAAATCTCCTTTTCAGACATGGAAGAGGATGCCATGATGCAAATGAAGCAAAAATCCCAAATGCTAGTGCCTACAAGAGAGAATTACACCAAATACTAGGTGCACCCAAATGTGTATGCCACAATAGAGTGAAATAAATATCACCAAAACTCAAAGCTTAAAGCATCAAAAGATGCATCTGACTCATGTGCATATACTATGCATCCATATGAGCAAATCTGGCCCAAAAGAAAATGCCAACTGCAATGGCAATCCAAAATGCCAATAAGTGCCAAATGACTCAAGCGTAAACACTGTCCACTGGCATATGCATCAATAATATCTCATCCAAGAGAGCATAGCACTATCAGTGCATCACCAGCAATGTGTCAAAGCTGTCCCTCAGCATAAAATAGCATCCATGTGCAAAGCATCCATAAAAATAGCATCCCACAAGGCAATTTGGGCCTATCAGTGCATCCAAATGGCCTATAAATCATCCACTGCAACCCAATGCACACCACAAATGAGCGCCACTGCTCAAACTGCAACCAAAGTGATCTGTATAATGTATGCTCAAGAAATCATGGTCCCATGGTGATGACCGCTACTGAAAATAGAACCTGAGATGCCTCAAAACATGGGCGCCATTGCATAATCAGACTCAGCAAGAAAATCTACAAATATCTCTCCTAGGTAGGGGTTTTTGGGCGTCTGGAATGCAATGGGACATATGGTTTTGGAAACCATGGTCTCATTCACTGGGTCCAACACACGGACTGAAAAACGTTTTTGGAAACAAAGCTGTTTGTAAACTCCACCGGAGTGTGAATGATGAGCAACATAGAATTTGTAGGACCTCTTGAGTCCACTGGAACTGACAGATCCACAAAGCTTCCCACAGAGTTTCTCCTTCCTCCCCCAAAGCTGTTGAGCTTCCAGGCATTCACGCACACTCAGCTAGATCACCCGGGCTCTGATACCAGTTGAGTGCTCTCAACAGAAGCAAGAACGGAAGAGGGAGAGAGAGAGACAGAGAGCCACACAAGTTTTGGTGGGTGCAGAACCACCCTAATCTTCTTTTTTATTCATTTATATATGTGTTTGAGTATTGTACATAACCGAGGCAAAGGCACAGTGACCTTTAACCCCCACACCATGAATCCTTGAAAGAAAGACTCTATCAGTTGGAGAAGCATACAGAGACAAGACTAGTCGCCTACCATGCCATGACAACAAAAAAACGCAGAAGAAAGGCATGGTTTGACAGGAATCTTAAAGCTAAAGACATCAATAAAGGTGACTTGGTCCTATTGGATAATGCCAAAGTACACAAGGGGAAACTGAAGTATCTAGGTCAAGGACCCTAGCGAGTATGAAAAATGAATCCCATCGGAGCTGTGCTGCTAGAAACATTGGATGGAGTCCAATTCAACACAACAATAAATGAGAGCCTACTGAAGCACTACTACATCAACACAGAAGCCATCCTTGACAAAAATGAAGATTTGGAAAACCAAGTCTGAATCCTTAGTTAGGATTAGATTGTATCACGAGCACTCACTTGCATATGTATGTCTTTGCACATATAGGTAGCATCAATCGATTTTAACCTAGGGCTCAGAAGTGATGCCTGAGTTCTAGGTTCCCTATGACAATCCCAGCAATAAAAAAAGCATATAGTTAGTCCCGACCTAGCTACTCGGTCCTGTGCACTCACATGCTTTCTCTTAGACACATAGATGATTGCATGAATAATTGTGCCACACACTTTCATTCCACACTCTAAAAGCATGTATAAAAATAAGATCTCTCACACACACACAGAAACGTCATACCTGCATGCTAACCAATCTAATGATCAGTGCTACACCACATGCACATGGATGCAGGTTCAGAAAAGATGCTGCCACTAAAGAGGATGTGCCGAAAGAGCCCACCACCTCAACCACGAGACCCCCTCTAGAGTTTGCAGCCATCTACATCCTCTCAACCATGGCGACCATAGGCATTTGTGGTCCAGAGCAATAACTCTGAAGAGGATTCAGTGCATGACCAAGAAGAACAAATGCCATCCCAATCACCACCGGCCTACACAACCATTGACGGGGCCCAACAACTGAAGCTTGTTTGTCCACCCACATTGACTTATGCTCTTTCCCAAGAAGCAGAATCTTACTTAGAGCAAATGGGTCTAGGTACTTTGCATGAGATGAGATGCACTCCCAAAAAATAATCATCTCCAAGCTTGAACTCCCATTGCTAGTGCACAACAATGAGGCATTGGAAGACAACATCAATGACACCCCACTACAATGCACAACCATGGCATACCAAGAGCTTGTGGCTGCTCTACAAGTGGAAGATCACCTCAATGCACACGTGCTTATCCAATGGAAGCAACTCCAAATCAGGATCATATCTGCTCATCCAACAATCAATTGAAAACGTCCGATCGGAGCTAAAACCTTGCGCATAATTTGCCAAGACTTGTCGAAAGATGAGAAAAATATATTCTGCGTGTCTACACATGCCGGGTTTATAACACTTAGGACGGATGCTTTCATTGCATATGTCTACCTCATGGGTAGTCCTCCCCTCAGGGTTATTGTAAGTTTGTTGCCATTGCTACAATGGCCATCCCTATTATTTGCACGGCACAACATAACTGACATCCAGCTGATCATCCCATCGCACTAGCAAAAAGAAGTGTCAGAAGATGACAAGGCCTATCTCACATCCAACTTCCCATATCTAACCACTCTTTCTGCCAACATCATAACCTCACTTCCCCTTGCTGCTACCACCCTCTCGACCTTCCCCGAGCTCCATCCTAATATCTATTCCCTCCATCATCTCTTTGCTCATGCCTCTCACCATTTTCAACTTACCCAATAGTCACAAACTTACGAGCCCCTCACACCTAGCTTTTTCCCCTCCCTTGCTAATCCTACCCTTGAGGATTACGAAGCTGCTCAAACAATTTGCCCACAGTTCTTCCCCCCCTCCCCTCTGCTCCCCCTTTCGCCACTATCACTTTGCCATATTTCTCCCCAATGTCCCCCGATTCTCTCCATGCGCCGTCATCACCTCCGACACTTCTGGTGCTTCCATCAGTAGAAAATGACACAGTATTTGATTTTGAATATCAAGATCCGGATAATCTAATTCATACGCCCATGCCAAGTTCCAATGATGGGTATGATTTTGATGAGATACCACTTCCCAGTAACCCCATCAAGGAATTTTGGAGCAAATATCTTGATATGAAAACTCGAGGTGGATGGACCTTAGACAACTTTCCTACCAACATTCGTCAGCGTCAAATTAGTGAAGGTTGGATTAGCAAGTTAGATACACAACTTGATTGGCACCGTCCCAAGCTCTTTGATGTAATCTTCTTAAAGGAGTACTTACGGGCACCTCCATGTCTCAGAACCCATCCCAAGTTCTATGCAGTTCCATGGCGTAAAAAATGGGAAGCCAACATACACACTTTGGCTGAAGATCGCGTCATTAATTGGCCAATGATCGAACCCTACTCTGGTGTAGACTGGAATATCCAAGGCACCATGGTCCGAGCACTTTAGTAGCATGAACAAATAATGCATGGCAACATTGATCGCTTCCTTCGCCAAAGTGCCATATTTTGTAAAACATTGGAATTCATTCTGGAGGTCCCATGTTACCTTGATTCCCATTTGCCTCCACTCAGCTTTAATCCCAATGAAAGGATTGATGCTCAGATTACAAGCCGGCTCTATTAAAGAGTGATCTTCTTAGAGGCACACCACATATCTCTGTTCGAGCAAATGGTGGATATAGGCTACCTGGAAACTGCGCAAAAATTATATGGTGCTAAGGCTTTACAGTAGGATCGACTGGCACGACACAAGTTCCATAGCCATTGGACTAAAAACATTGCAACCCAGGTACGCGATCGCAATAAGCCATAACCCAAGGACGAGTAATAAAATGGACCCGGGAGTATGTTGACTTTGTGTCAACATGAACTTATGTGATACAAATTTGTGATACAACTTTGTGATACAACTTTGTGTTACAACTTTATGATACAACTTTGTGTTACAACTTTGTGATACAACTTTGTGTTACAACTTTGTGTTACAACTTTGTGTTACAACTTTGTGTAACAACTTCTAGATACAACTTTGTGTTACAACTTTGTGTAACAACTTTGTGATACGACTTTGTGTTACAACTTTGTGTTACATGCAGAGAGAGAAGCTCTCCAACTTATATAAATACCCCATAATGGAATGAAGCCCACACTCTTTGGGACATTGTGTTGAGTCTACTTTGGTATTCCAAGCATTTGTCTCAAGTGTCCATGCTTCCTTGCACTGCACGTCCAAAAGCATGTCCTAACCTTGCAACTCCTCCTCCCCTCTCCTCCAACCTTGCAACCCACCCTCTCCCTCTCCTCCTCCCTCCTCCTCCTCCCTCCTCCTCCTCATCCTCCTCCTCCTTCTCTCTCCTCCTCTTTCCTCCTCCTCCTCCCTCCTCTCTCTTCTTTCCCCATGCTCTTACACCTTCTTCCTCTCCCACTCCTATGCTCCCCTAAACCCTTTGTTCATATAATGGTAGGGGAGATCTGTTAGATATCAATGCTCCACTCTCGTGTAACTACGCGGGAACCAACTAACTCTACTTGTAAGCTCCCCATATGAGGAGAAGGCATTTGAGTAGATAGGTTATCCAGTAGGTCCTGGTTTGGACACTAGATGGGGGCCATGTGTGGCCTGATGGCTGGATGGCTTCAAATAGAGTTGGCACACTGCCAACTAGGCTACATGCAAGTGCGAGAAGGCATCCCATGACTGACCGCACTGAGGTTAGATGGAGCATTTCTCGAGGCACCCCACTCTTGGGCTATGGGGCCCGTTTGGAGCCCTAGATGATCTCGGATGGCTCTGGGCCGGTGAACGGAGACCATAGGTTAGTTGCTCTATTCTATGCCACGGTTCTATCGGTGGCCTATTTTGAAAAAGGGCAAATCAAAGTCCACTACCAAAACATGAAATGAAGATGCCTTTTCCCATTAATCACGACTAGCGGCTATATAAGAGTAAGCCCGTGAAGCCCATAATTATCAGTGGCTACAGCAACCCTGATTCCTTAGCATCCAGCCTCCGTCCTCTACTGTTTCCAGCACGCCATCGAAGCTTTTCACACAGGATCGCACGGCTAAGAGGCAATTCCATCTATTGTATTAGTTTTATAGTAATCAAAATTTTGATTCTCCATACTATCTGCTTTTCTCTCTTACATAGGAGATCCTGTTATCTGTTGAGCACAGACATTATATTGTTTTCTTACAAGATCCAGCCCGATTCCTCCAGCATTTTAATGCCGGATGCCGAGCAAGTGGAGTTCAATCCCATGAAACCAAGGTGGCTTGGTTTCCCATGGCCTTAACTGATGAAGTGTCTGAATGGTACCTAGACCTTCTAGTGGAAGAGCACGCCACATGGGACCTGCTTCAAACATAATTTAAAAGACGTTTTCAAACAGAGAGGCTACATGATGATCCTGCTCTCCAACTAAGTAAGATTGAACAAGGCCGTCGAGAAGATGTATGCACGTACCTGAGTAAGCTAAAAAGATTAATCGCCAAATGTGACCCATGCCCTAATGCAAAGTACCTCACGGGCTGGTTCATTGCAAGATGAAGAAAGAAGATCTAAAAGGATATGAAAAAGATTAGTAGCTATGAAACGTTTTGTACTGCTCATGCGGCAGCCATTGACATCGAGGATGGCATGATAGACTTTGACACTAGTAGTGATGATGGCAGATCTAGTGCACGAGATAAGCGCTCGAAAGTCCACTGCCAAAACATCGAATGAAGATCACCTAGAGGCCATGACCATGAAGCTGAAAGAAGACATGATGCAGGCCATGGAACAAAAACTTCACTTGTCTCAGCTGCTAACTCAGACATGTCCACAGCGAGAAAATGTATGGTGTCCACACTGCATGGCCAATCATACAGCAAATGAATGCCCAGTCCTAAGAGCCAAGATCATTGCACAAGCAAATCCACTACCAAGGTTGTGGTGCCATATCTGTGTCGTCAATAGCCATGATGAAAAAATTGCATCTTCAACATGCGCAACAACTTGCCTCGACCTCAACAATACCAAGCAGCACCCATGCCAGTGTACAAGCAATTGGCACTTGCACAAGTGCTCCCAGCTTCGAGGCTAAATCCTATTCCCATTCGGACACAAGTGCAACAACTACTTAGGAATCCAAATCCATGACCATATCCAAGACCGCCAAATCTAGCTCCTCAGGCAGTTCCAATACATCAATTACAAGCTGAGGAAGTAGACTCATCATTTGAGTACAAAATAGAGTACCTAGTGTACTATGTAGAAGGTGCAGAGTGTCTAATACCAGTTTATGCAAATCAAGTACGTCCCAACACATATCGAGCACCAATCAAGTGCTACAGTTGTGGCAAAAATCACTAGATCGCAGAGTGCCCTCATCGTGGTAGCGCAGCTACTTTCCAACCACTCTACAGAGATTGTGGCATAGGACATACCTATATGAGCTTAAGCCTGATGTCCAAATCGGCATCATTGGGGTGGACCATCAAAGTCTGGGTTCAGTAAGTGTAATATCACAACCTGTAAATGTAATTACACGCCAACAAAAAGAGGCCACCAAGGACCCTAACATTCCAACAATCCAACCAAAGTGACTTCGTAAATTCATTTGGCATTGGTATTGTTTTCTTCTATGTTTGATAAGAGTTTGAGTATCAAGTGATAGCCTAACGGCTCTCACTTATTTCTATTTTATAAGATATTGTATGGGATGAAGAGGATGAGCGGAATGGATCATTGCAAATACCATAGGTATGAATTATAAATACCTTGGTATGGGGTGAGAGTTATTTGTGTATGAGATATTATGGGGTTTTTAGAAAATAGGAAGAGTCAGTCATATAAAAAGGTGGGCTCATGTCCATGTGTTCCAATAATATAAGAGAGGCCACATGCCAAGTGTGTGGAAGGCATGTGGAGGAGTGTGGAGTCAAGAGGAATCCTTCTAGAATTCCTATGTGAAATAAGGAGGATGTGGACATATGGAAAAGAGAGGGTCCCTATGGGCTCCATGTGGGGAGACTCTTGAATTTTTCAATATTTTAAGAGTCTTGAGCATCTTTTGATGGGACACATGGTAGGAGTAGCCAAAAAGGACATGGATCGTGACATACAGGCTTATGTGATTAATGGGAAAAGGAATCTACAGGCAGCAATTGTAAATGGGTGTAGGGTGACAAAATCTCTATAAAAGGGCCCTCCTCTCCCTTGTTCATCATCTCTTCCACCATTAGGCCTCATGTTGCTGTAGCTCTAGTCTACTCAAGCCTCTTCCATGAGCCTTCTCTCCCTCTTGTAAATATTCTCTTATGTAGAATCTTGAGTCCCTCTCTCTAGTTTATTCTCTCTCTATGAGTAGTCTTGGAGCTTTCGCTCCCTCTTGTATGTATGAAACCTCTTCTTCTCCCTTGTGTTTGTAGTATTTCGAGTGTATTTAAGTGGAGTCTTACTATCATGGCAATGAAAGTCACTTCTTATCATTTTCCTTGAGTCTCCATTCCTTTTCTCCATTCCTATGTTCTTTTCTCTCTCTATTCAAGTCTTTAAAGTAGTTCTTATTCGGCTGCTCGCTGTGCACACATGGTCCATCCATTTCCTGAGCCACCATGCAAGCTTCTTCCTCTCTTTTAGGCAAATTCTAGGGGTATTGGATCGTTGATAATTGTGGACCCTTGAGGGAGTAGTTTGCTTAGGCAAAATCTTCATGGGCAGATGGCAGTTAATATAACAATTAGATCCCCTATCAGTATTTGGCCTATAACTTTCTTCTCAATGGTCCAATTTCAATGAAACTTATATTAGCACGAAGCTATCTTTAATGTCTCCCTCCCATATAATTAGTTTTTAGCATTGGGTTTAAGATAAGAAGTTATGAGTCTCTGTGTATGACTGTTTATTTCTATGGTAATTTTTACCCCCTTTTAGTAAACTATCCATATCTCTTTAATCGGTTATCTGTTTTCAACAAAGCTTATATCAATACAAAGCTCTTCAAGGCACATCGTTGTATGTACTTTAATTTTTGATATCAGTTTTTGGGTGGAAGTTATAGACCTCTGTGTTTTCCAGCAGTTTGTAGAATGATTTTGAGCCATTTCTAGAGGCTTATGTGAAGGAGGTGCGATGTTTCCCTGGAATTTACCCATCCAGCCAAATCAGCCCCTTCAAGCCCCTAGATATATATCAGTTCATGTCATGTTGAGCCAAAATATCTTCTTCCAACAATGCATCCCTCTTCTCTTTGGCGCCAACCGGCTTGGTGAGATAATGGCCTCTGCGGATCCTTTTGTTCTCCCGATGCTGGACTACAACATCACTTTGGATGTTACCATATTCATTCTTCTCTAAGGGAAGAAAGGAGAGAGATATATTGTGGTTTTCTTTGCATGAAAATATTTTCTTCATCTCTCT
Organism: Dipteris shenzhenensis; assembly: GCF_047967505.1. Lineage (NCBI taxonomy): Eukaryota > Viridiplantae > Streptophyta > Polypodiopsida > Gleicheniales > Dipteridaceae > Dipteris > Dipteris shenzhenensis. Next base: position 25,861,146 of record NC_141607.1, on the reverse strand, counting down.
TTGCTTAAGTGATAAGGGTCTCTATTATTAAGATTGGGAAGAGTAGGAAGCTAAGAGGTGCATGAAGTTTCATTACCCCCAACTTCATGTCACATCTTTTTGGTGGAGATGCCGGGTATGTTTGGTATTGGATTCATCCCACCTGACTAAACGGTCTCGGGTGTACTTGATTGCATGTTATGCCTAGTATAGGCATGTGTTTTCTGATGTGATAAAGAAGATGCCTAGAAGAACTCCGTTAGAAGAGATTGCAACCCATTTAAGAGAACTAGAAGATTGTGAAGGTGATGCTCGAGCTATTCACACGGTCATCATGATCATATCCTTTCAGCTTGGTGTGAAGAAGAATTGAGTCTTTGGGTAGTGTTTGACTATAACAATGGAGTGGTGATTCTCAATGCTTTCAACTTCTTTCGCTATGCAAATGATGAAGAGTAAAATATCTTTAAGCTGATGTGCACTTCCAATTGTGAGAAGGGTGATTCTTGAATGCATGTATACACAGTGTCTTCATGGTGCTGGTTGGTCACTTATTTTTGAAGATTTTGTTGAGGATCACATTGTGGAGGGTTTTCAACAAGTGGTTATGCATCATAAGTTCGTCTTGGTATACTAAGGCTATGTGGGATCTTGTTTGGGATATTAGTTGGATCTTGGTGTTTCCTTTTTGTGTTTTATCATGAAGAGATTCTAGTGTTTTGAGGGACCCAAGGGGAAGACCCGGAGTCTTATCTTCGGGATTTTGTTCGAGGATGCCAGCTTTTTGGATGGTCCATGAAGGATCAGGTGGAGATTTTGCCTGATTTTCTTGAAGGTGTAGCCTTGAGTTGGCATGAGTCCTTGCCGGACTCTACCAAGGAGGACTGGGACCAAGTGGTGGCAGCAATGAAGCAGAGATTTGGGGCAGTGGAGTCGCCAAATGCTTTGATGTTGCAAGGACCGGTTCTATCAAGGAGAGGGTGAGATGGTCTCTGCATTGGCAATCTGATATGAAACTTTATGGACAAAGTATGAAAGGGTAGCTTTGCGAGCTGTAGCATCTGCATCATCGGCCCCTGAAAGTCTCGTAGGGATGGAGCACTTAAAGATGAGCAAATTTGTTATGGCTTTGGAGCCTTGTTTTTTGCTCAAAAGTAATGAGTAAAGATCCAACAACATACATGGAGGCACTTTGCATTGTGACCAAGAAAGAAGCTTCTCTAATGATCGAATCCTCTTTTGTGTCTTCAACAGCTTCAACTCCTAAGGTAGAGGTAATGGGCACTCCTCAGGTACCAAAGTCCTCTGAGTTAGATCATAATATCTCCCAATTGATGGCACAGTTTGCTGATTTGAAATTGCATTTGGTTAATGCACAACAACCTAGAGCACTAAAGAGTAAAGATAGGCCTCGAGATAAGAGTGGGGTCACTTGCTATGAATGTAATAAAGGTCATTATCACCCTGAGTGTCCTACATTGAGAAAGAAAGAAGAAAAACAAGTATCCTTGTTAGAAGCATCTTCAGGGGTTGAGGAAAGAGAGGTAATGATGGCTAAACGGGGGCGAGGTAAAGCAAAAGAAGAAGAAGAAAGCAAGGAAGAAGAAGATGAGAAACATCAGGAAGAGAAACGCTGTAGTAAGAAAAAGAAGGCATCTAAAAGGAGAATTAGCCAGTCAGACTTTCCTTTAGGACAAGGCATTGGAAGCTATGACTTGTTGTCCGACCTTGAAGAAAAAAAAGCTCATATCACCTTTGGTCAATTACTTGCTTTGTCTCCAAAATTACGGAAAGAATGGGGAAAGCTAGCAAGCACAAGAGTGTCAAAGAAGAAAAGTTCCATTCCTGTTGTTCAAAAGGTAGATATAGATGTTGGTGATTATGTACCTATGGTTGATGTCATCATTGATGGTCAAGTGATTTCTAATGTGTACATTGATGGAGGTGCATCGATTAATGTCATGAGTGAGAAGACGATGATAGATGCTCATTTAAAATACTCTAGTACTACCTCTCCTTATCGCATCAAATTGGCTGACAAAACTAGGGTTAATACCTTGGGAGTTGTGAAGAATCTAGAAGTGGATGTGTGTGGAATTTCTGTGTCGACTACTTTTCAGGTGATTACTTATCCCTACCAAGCCAGATGCACATGCCTATCCATTGATTTTGGGAAGGCCTTGGCTATGCAAGGTGAAGTCTGTTCAAAAGTGGGATACTGGAGAATTGATTTTGCAGGGAAATGATAAGAAGGTGCGCTACAACATCAGAAGCTGCAAAAAGGAAGTTGTCAAGGAGGAGTCTTGAACATCAGAGAGTTCATTAATCGATGAAGAAGAAGAGACAGGGTGTAGCTCCGAGGACTCCAGCTCAGAGGGTGAGGTGGAAGGAGTGCCCTTTGGTCTTTGTCTTGGTGCTGATCGAGATGAGTCAGGAAGGAACAAGGTGGTGGTGCAAGAAGATCCTGTAGAAACACTTCATGTGGAGGATGTGGAGCACACTAAACGATGCCAACACAATGAAGAGCTTCTTGGTGATTCTCTATTAGGTAGTGAGAAGCTCCAGTACTTGGATATGTTAGATGATTTTCCATGTCTCTTTGCACTAAGCTATTCACAGGTTCAACCAGTCTCTCTTGTGGAGCACAAGATTGAGTTGAAGCCAAAAGCCAAGCTAGTTGTGCAACACTTAAGGCGATTGGGGGTGATCCAAACTGAGGCACTAAAGAAAGAGGTAATACAACTACTTGAGGTGGGATTCATCTTTCCTATTGATGATTCAGAAAGGATATCTCCTGTAGTTGTCACACCAAAGAAAGGAAATAAGTGGCGGGTTTTTGTGGACTTTCATCCTTTGAATGCATGCACTAAGAGAGATCATCTTCCTTTGCCATTCCAAGATGAAATACTAGACCAAGTAGCAGGGCATGAGATGTACTCTATATGTGATGGGTATTCTGGGTACTTTCAAATTCATATTTGGGAGGAAGATCAAAAGAAAAAATCATTTGTCACACCTTGGGGAGTTTTTTCTTACAAAATGATGCCTTTTGGGTTGACCAATGCACCAGCTACATTTCAAAGGTTCATGAGTCAAGTACTCGAGCCTTACTTGGGAAAGTTCATAAGGGTGTTTTTGGATGATTTTTACATTTATTCTCAACACATAGATCACATGGAGATATTAAAGATGGCCTTAGCTAGCATTAATGAAGAAAAAGGGTGTCTAAATCCTAGTAGCAAGTGTCATTTGGCTCAGAATCCTTCTGGAATTCCTATGTGGAATAAGGAGGATGTGGACATATGGAAAAGAGAGGGTCCCTATGGGCTCCAAGTGGGGAGAATCTTGACTTTGTCAATATTTTAAGAGTCTTGAGCATCTTTTGAAGGGACACATGGCAAGAGTAGCCAAAAAGGACATGGATGGTGACATACAGGCTTATGTGATTGATGGGGAAAGGAATCTATAGGCAGCAATTGTAAATGGGTGAAGGAGGGTGACAAAATCTCTATAAAAGGAGCCCTCCTCTCCCTTGTTCATCATCTCTTCCACCATTAGGCCTCATTTTGTTGTAGCTCTAGTCTCCTCAAGCCTCTTCCATGAGCCTTCTCTCCCTCTTGTAGATATTCTCTTATGTAGACTTTGAGTCCATCTCTCTCTAGTTTATTCTCTCTCTATGAGTAGTCTTGGAGCTTCCGCTCCCTCTTGTACATATGAAACCTCTTCTTCTCCCTTGTGTTTGTAGTATTTTGAGTGTATTTGAGTAGACTCTTACTCTCATGGCAATGAAAGTCACTTCTTATCATTTTTCTTGAGTCTCCATTCCTTTTCTCCATTCCTATGTTCTTTTCTCTCTCTATTCAAGTCTCTAAAGTAGTTCTTGTTCGGTCGCTCACTGTGCATACATGGTCCATCCATTTCCTGAGCCACCATGCAAGCTTCTTTCTCTCTTTTAGGCAAATTCTAGGGGTATCAGATCGTTGATAATTGTGGAGCCTTGAGGGAGAAGTTTGCTTAGGCGAAATCTGCATGGGCAGATGGCAGTTAATATAGCAATTAGACCCCCTGTCAGTATTTGGCCTATAAGGAGTCTCCTCGGTGGTCCGATTTCAATGAAACTCATATCATGCGAAGCTCTCTTTAAGGGTCTCCCTCTAATGTAATGAGCTTTTTCCATTGGGTCTAGGACAAGAAGTTATGAGTCTCTGTGTATGACTGTTTATTTCTATGGAAGTTTTTACCCCCTTTTAGTAAACTATCCATATCTCTTTAACCGGTTATCCGTTTTAACCAAAACTTATATCAGTATGAAGCTCACTTCAAGGCACATCCCTGTATGTACTTTAATTTATGATATCAGTTATCTGGCGAAAGTTATAGACCTATGTGTTTTCTAGCAGTTTGTAGAATGATTTTGAGCCATTTCTAGAGGCTTCTATGAAGGAGGTGCCATGTTTCCCCGGAATTCACCCATCCAGCCAAATCAGCCCCTTCAAGCCCCTAGATATATATCAGTTCATGTCATGTTAATTTGAAAGATCTTCTTCCAACAATGCATCCCTCCTCTCTTTGGCACCGATCGGCTTGGTGAGATAATGGCCTCTGTGGATCCTTTTCTTCTCCTAATGCTGGACTACAACATCACTTGGGATGTTACCATAATCATTCTATTCTAAGAGAAGCAAGGAGAAAGATATGTTGCGGTTTTCTTTGCATGAAAATATTTTCTTCATCTCTCTTTACAAGTGATAAGGGTCTCTATTATTAAGATTGGGAAGAGCAAGAAGCTAAGAGGTGCGTGAAGTTTCATTACCCCCAACTTCATGTCACAATACCCAAATGCAGAGGAGGAGAAGGCTCGATTTGAGGCACTTCAACAATGGGTACAAAAGGAACAACCTCAATTTGGGGCTGAGAAACAAGCTCAATTTGAGGCTGAGAAACAAGCACAAGACCCAATCCATGACTTGGCCCCACAAAGTATTGATACTGTACTCGAGCCTCTGTTCCAACAACAAACTCCACAACATAGTATACCGCCACATCAACTTGAAGGAGCCACACTCTCTAGCATCCTGAGTTGCCCTATGTCAATTCCCATGGGAATCCTCCTACAGAATTGTCCCAATCTCTAGGAGAGTTTCAGAGGATGGATTGAACTCACAAATGCCCATCCACCTATGAACGACATCAAAGATATCCCTGTGCAGAAGGGTAACAGAGATGACATATGTAACATTACTGTGTTTTTTTTTTACAAGGCACATAATGAAGTCCAAGCCATAGTGGATGGTGGAGCAAGTATAAATGTCCTATCAAAGGAGCTCTACGAAGAATGGGGTCTCCCACTTATGCAAAAGGCTAATTTCAACATAAGCCTTGCTGATGATTCACGGGCTAAACCCTTGGGAATAGTGAATGGCATGTCCACAAAGGTGACAAGAGTCCGCTTTTCCCTTCATTTCACAATCTTATATCTCCCCAAAAAATCCTATCAAATCTTAATGGGACATCCTTGGTTATGGGAAGCATCAGTCCTCCATGACTAGGGAACTGATAGACTGACAATCCAGAATCATGACACCACAGTTAGGGTGAATGTGGGGACATGAGCTATAAAACCAATTGTGCCAAGAGCATTGGATGACACATCTTCAATGACAATCTCAAGCAATTCAGCTCCCTTGCAACAGCATGCCATAGTGGGTGATTCACAAAGCAATGTCAATAACTGGATACAAACAGTGGCAACCATCGACAACTACCATTCATTAGACCCCATCTTCTCACAGATAGATGCTAAGGTGCTATAGGTAGATCCTCCACTCACACATGAAGAACCAATCGATCTAGAGATGCCATTCTTTATGGCTGACCTCGAGTGGGATAAAGAACCTGAAGAAGGTACCCATACCAATGATGACTCAGATTTTCCTTAGGACCTTGAAATTGAGGCTGAGAATGCTGAAATTGAAGATCAAATCTTTGATAATGACTTAGCCATTTTGCATGCCCTACTGGCAGTCGTGTGAAGAGAGTGGGAGAGAAGGAAGGAGTCTCACTTGTAGCTTTCTCACATACACAATGGAACACTATATTATAGAATTTGGGAAAATCCCAATTCCCACGAAATAAAATATAGTCACTTCAAAAGTAAAATTTGATGTTTTTTATTGAAACATTAGCTCCATTGAGGACCCAAGTTTCAATTATGTTGGCGGATACTAGACCATGCACAATACTTTCCCAATTCCTAGAACCCAAGCAACAAGCTTCCGTATGTTGCTATGGCAAAAGGCCTTAATAGATGTGAACATGGCTCCATGGCCAAAACATTTGTTGATTTGCTAGTGAAAGAACGATGTTTGTTATTTCATATGCATCGAAACCACAAACAAAATCCAATTTATATATGTTGCATTAGGAAGATTCATTGGAGTTAATTAAATTGCAGTATTGATATATGCAATAGGATTGTTATAGATCTTTGACATCCATCATATAAATGTGGTGTTCAAAAACAAAATTAAACTTGCAACAACTGTTAATTTTTATTTGGTATATTAGATGTATCAAATTAATGCCAAATGCATATGTTTCTATGTTGATAAATTTCAGTATTGACATATGCAATAGGATTATGGTAGAGCTTTGACATCCATCATATAAATGTGGTGTTCAAAAACACCGTTCCATCACAATAGAGCTCATGAAACTCAGAGACATGGTCTTGATAGAAACCTTTTTTTTAATTGCTTTCTTATGCTAAATATAATCAAAACCATTGACACATAGCCAATTTCGCACCACATCATTTAACATAATCATTAACAATTCCATACTAGTATTCATACTCACAAAGTAACTCATCTCCGAAGGAGATATTCTTTATGGTTTGCACAGTAATGTAGCCATGGGCACTCAAATCTCCTTGTGACTTTTGAGCCCAAGGTGGTAGTTAGGGATGTATACAAATATAACATTTGTTCTTTCTTTATAATACATTGAGCTATTTATATATCCAGCAATGTTTCCATACAATACATCTCCCACAATACATTTCACATCTGTCAATGGCTCAATGAATGGATCTTCAAACATTCCATAAGTCTTCATCCTTGGGAAAAACTTGAGGAGAGATCTCCAAGAATTTAATCATACTTTGGACCATTATATCCATTATATACCATCAAATCTTGTTTCTTCTTGATGCTTGTATGTACAAAAAGACCATATCCTACCCCAGGTATTGTTGATTTCTTTACTTCATAATGGATGCCATTCATTTTGAACACGTGCTCAATGGGTATGGGCAATTCATGTTTCCATAAACCATTGGATGCAGGATCAAATTTTGTAATAAGATAGCTCTTGAACTTTTCACGACTATCTGCAACACCTATCATATGTTTAAAATCAAAGAATCATTCTTTTAGTGAAGGAATACAAACTCACATCACAAAGCACAGAGCATTTTTTGGACAAGGTACTAACTCAATGTCTATTAATTCTTTCACAAAACAAATTGAAGCATAATGTTTTGCAAATCGAATCTAACCAAATAGTGTCTAAATATAAATCAAAATGTAGGTACAAATGTTTTAGTTGAGCATTTGTGTCTGCAACTCTAATTAACAAGATCACTCAAACTCACTAAGGGTTGTCTATACAATAAAATCGAATCAAGTTGGCTAAGAATGCCCTTGCAGCATTGGCAGTGTTCCCCTTTCCTTGCATCCAAGAACCATAGCAAAGCATTTTGCCTCACTATCTTTCAATGGCCCCATTTTGGCATGCACCATACTTCTTGTAGTAGGACAAGTCCCTCTCACTCTAGTTTTGGTTATAAGTGAAGCAATACCTTTCTCTGTGTCTTTTTTTGAACTATGAGTAGACATATGAGATTCGACATTCATCCTTTCGAGCACTTCTTTGTTTTTTTCTTTGAATTCAAGGATCACTGGTTGAAAATAATAGAACATATCATGCCCTTCGACAATCGGAGCTTGACCAAATCTGTTAGAAGAGATGGCACTGTGCACATCTACTACATCATCTAGCATTTGTAGGTATGGTAATAACTCATGAAGCAAAATAGAATCACCACAATCTATATCAAATTTTGTAGGGAAAATGTAATTTTCTACTGGATTAACACAACCCGTGTAAGGCGAAACATCAATGAACACTATTCTTGCTGGTTTGCATTCCTCTTTAAAACAACACCACACTGTCATTAATGGTTTAAATGCCGCTTCCACATTCATCCTATCTGGTCGAATGATTCTACTCTTTGTATGCTTGTGGCATGCCATCGCACCCCAAACCATGAAGAAATGTAACTTTCTGTTAACATGATGCTCCAAAGTGTCTAGCATGTGTTGCACCGTGCCCTTTTCTCCTCTCTTTCTCCTCCAGTGGACCAAATGCCAAATGGCAGTGATCGAGCAACCATTGTAGAAACTCTAAACACCCGGGATGGAGAACAAGCCAATGCTTCCCATTGTGCAAGCTCATATGTTTGTTTGACTTTGAAAAACAACGCTCAATCAATAACCCTTTCAAATCTATTATCGCTGCTAGTCTTATTTTTGTTATCACCTCTTTTGACATTATTTCTGAGGGTGACATTATGTCTTCTCCTTCACCTTCTAAGATTTCTTCCTGTACCTTGGCTTCATACAATGACATTGCATCTTCTCCTTTACCTTCTAAGCTTGCATCCACATTTGTCAATGGAACATTAACTCCAGACATTGCATCCTCAACATTTTCAATCAACCATGTTGAACTTGGAACTTGCATGCTAATGTTCAAATTAGGCACATAACGAATCATTCGATTAGGTGTCACATGTACAGGAAATACTTCTAGCAATGTGAAATTGAGATGGCCAAGATCTATTGATAAACAAGGAAATGAAATTCATAAGTAGAAACAAACTAAAGATTGAGATGGAAAACCAAATTGTCAAACTTTAGGTTGTGTGCTCTCAATGCAATTTTTTCATGTGAAAGCATTCATGTTTTTATTTTTCAAAACAAAATTGGATTACTAAAAAAAAGAAAGCATTCATGTTCATATGCTTAGTATACCCCCTAAAGTTGTTGAATCTATACCCTTTCAAGTTATTTTAATCCCCAAAACTATATATCCTTACAATGCCAAAAACCTTTGCGTAATAGATAGAGTGGAGTCCAACATTATCTAGCATTGCTCGAGTGTTCCCACTAAGAAAAGATTTGGCCAAGCAGCCAAAACATATTTGAGCATTCATATGAAGTGAATAAGGATAGAAACAACAATTTACACTAATTCATTCATCACGTTCAAGACTCAACACACTTTTTAACATTTATGTACTCATAAATAAATTTGGATGTGTATCACACTTTGAAGGTATTAAACATGCAAACACAACTTTTCATGAAATATAGAAAATTAAACATATTCAAGAATACATATGAATGTTTGAATTATGGCAATGAGATAGAAGAAATTTCCGAGTAATATTAAAAGATCTTTGGAATGAAATTAATACATCATATGGAGAATATAGCAAGATAACATATGGAAAACACGAACACCATATAAAAGGACAATTTCAAGGACCTGTTGCTTCCTCTTCTGTTTCCCAAAACTTTGAAGCATGTTTTTGTAAATGCTCATGCTGCTCTTCATTGAAGGGTTAAAGCTCTTTTTGTTGTGGTATGGTATCAATTTTTTTATCCCCTCCACCTTCAGTTGTATCATCTTCTTTTGGTACCCCCCCAATTGCCAATATTGGTTCTTGCAAGCCAGCCCATTGTCGAATTTCATGATTACTGTAAGCATACGTGCAACATATACTTTCAACCTTTGCCAACTCCTCATAAGTCTCAACAACTGAAACAACATGCCTCTTACAAGAAAGAGACTCTATTGCAGCAAGCCCTTGAGAGAACAAGTCCAATACATACTCATCTTCTCGACAGAAACCCTTGATCATGTCTTTCATGATACTTGAACGTTTTCTTTACAAGGACAATTCAATGTCAAATTCATCATCATCATCCTCATCACCTGATTCTTTTGCACCACTTGATTTTTCATATTTTTCATCTGCAACATATATTGATGGCTTATATTGTGCATTGGTATAGTACTCAATATCATTGAAATGCTTTTCCTTGCCTACCAGTACATAGACAATTAAGCCATCCATAGATCCAGTGACAAATATATATGCAGTTTCAAAATTAAGGCAACCGAAGTGTATTTTATATTGTCCGCATGTCTTATTTAATGCATTCTTCAGACATGATACATGATCCATGGTCAAGAACACCACAAGAAGGAATTGCACTGGGGGAGAAGCGATTGTCATCAAGCTTTTCAACAAACACTCAAAGCGATCCTCATTCCAATTTCTACTTCTGCTTGGTCCATACATTACATCCAATAAAGCAACCCCTATTGCCATTGGCTCTTGGTACACATTATGTATAAATTCCATTCCCTCCATGTTTGAACCAACTGTGTAGAACCTCCAAGGCCGGGTGGAATTCGGTCCATGACTTGCACCTTCTCTTTGTCCCATAATCCACCTAAGATACCCCTTTGCAGCATCAGGAAATGGTGGAGTTTCCTTGCCCTGTTGAAGCTTCACTTTTAACCATGAGTCAAAGCAACCACGAATTTGATGATACAATTCTCGAGTAATTTAAAAATGTAATCTGCACTCATCCCAAATTTTTAACATTAAAGAAGGTCGTTCTGCCGATATAAACATATAAAGTTCTTCTTATAGTGCAGCATCTCTCTTGATCTGCATAGCTCGTCCTTCAATATCAAGAATCATGGCATCAGTCTTTGTTTTATCTAAGATTACTCTACCTTCCTTAGTTTCATTTTGAATTTGACCAATTTGATCATCACTCAATCCATGCAAGCATCTAAACATTGAGACTGTGGGTTGCCTACGACATTTTCGATCTTGTGAATATTTGCCTGCAATGTAATCCTCAAGGATGGATATCCAACCATCATAAATGGCATTGCTTGTGACTATCATATGTACATCCTTCGTGGCAAAGCTATTGCCTAATGTTACCTTGCTAGTGTCAATGAAAGCCTGCAAAATATATGAATCCATTAGAATGCAATAATTAAGAAAACAGACTTGTAAAAAATGATTTATAATTAAAATCTTTACTTACATCCCAATTCTCATGATCTGGATGTCCTTTTGCAAGCCTTTGTTGTGCTTTCTTGGGTCTGTTAAAGAGAATCCATTGTCCCCTCACCTGCTTAAGTATATCAATGTATGGAGATTGTCTCAAGATATTTTGAGACTCCAGGTTTGCCATCTTTGATATTTCCACACAAAAGCGTGCGGGACAATTCACTACAATCCTCGCCTGGTAGGTGCGGTAGTAGTTCTTTCTTTGGGCCGTGCTGTTATCATCATCAAATGTGAATATTTTAGCAGCATATATTGAATGTTGTCTAGATAGTATCCAGTAGTGGCACTCGGCTAAATCCTTTTTATCTACCCTTTCTAGGGGCTGCTTTGTTTTAGGATTGAAAGGCATGAAATCCGCTACAGCAGCAGGAGGCCTAGAGTTATAACCAAAGTCTGTAACAAGCTTCTCCACATGCTCTTTGTTCAACCCTCTATATACATAGCTTGGAGGAGCTTTTTGACATCTTGCAACTAGAATTGGAAATGTTGCATGCAACCCGAATGGGTAGTATTTTTCATATTCCACCAAGCTTGATGGTTTCTTTTGCCCTTTTTTTCCTATGACCTTTTGTTGACTCTGTGCCAACATGAACTTATGTAACACAAAGTTGTAACACAAAGTTGTATCACAAAGTTGTAACACAAAGTTGTATCATAAAGTTGTAACACAAAGTTGTAACACAAAGTTGTATCACAAAGTTGTATCACAAAGTTGTATCACATAAGTTCATGTTGGCTTTTTCCTATTGCTTTCGTAGGAAGAGCTGGGTATTCTATGTTTGCAGGGTTTCGAGGCTTTTTTTCACCTACAGATATATTGGGGTTGTTGGTTGTAGTATATGTGTAGCTTAGGACCTCGAGTCGTGTTCCGGTGAGAGACGTAGGCTTAAGTGTGGTAAGCAAACAAAGTGCATGCATGTGTAAAAGGAATGTAAATAATCTTTGTTGAGGTAATGAAGGCTTTCGCCTTCATTGGGGGTTGTAGGCTTTAGGAGGAGTTTAGGGTTAGAAGGAGGTTCCAGGGTTCAGAAGGAGGCTCCACGGTTTAGAAGGAGTCCAGGTTAGAAGGAGGATATAGGGCTTAGAAGGAGGTCCAAGGTTTAGAAGGAGGTTCCAGGGTTCAGAAGGAGGTTCCAAGGTCAGGGTAGAGTACATGGTGGAGAACTCATCTCCCTCGTAGATCATGGAGTTTAAGGGTTGAGGTTAAAAAGTTCCAGTTTTCCCAAGGGGCACCTTCCTTGAATGTAATTATTTCTTCAATTAAAGAAATTGTCAGCCTCTACATCGAGCTCGATATCACCATCATTGTCGCGATGGCGTCCAGCCATATTGTGGCATGGAGGAGTTCAAGGGAGTGATTGAATCTCACAAGGGGATTCAAGGTAGACAATTGTTGGGGGCGGTGGTTGTAGTAGCATTGTATGTAGATTTGGCAAGCGTTGGACTCAGAGGCATTGGCCGGAACATAGTTGCATGCAGATTGGGCGAGATTTGCAAAACGTGTCTCTATCGGCAAGTGTGGGTGTTGATGTAGTTTTGTTGGGAGAGTTAGAGTGGTGTTAGTTTGTGTAGGGACTGTTGTGTTAACAATGTGCCTAATATTGTCCTACATGTGTAGGGAAATGTGACGGTGCAAATGGGGATCGTCAATCGGAGGTCACGAGGTAAAGATATGAGCAAATTTGTGCGAAACGAGGCTCGCATGGGGGCGCAAATGAGCGAGTGCTAGGGATGCCAAAATCATGTGAAATGGTCTGGAAAAATACCCCATAGTGTGGTGTTTTTGTGTGTGAAATTTTGGTTCAAACGGGGTCCAATTTGGGTCCCAAACGGGCGCGATACGATGTGTTGAAGTAGGGGTAAAGTTGACCTTTTGGGGGGGTCCTTAAGGTTGGTGTGAATGGACTTTAATTTCAACAGAGGGTTTGAACCAAGTTAATTCTAGTTAGATTAACTAACATATATCCTCCTCAATTACTGGAACTAGGTAGTTAACCTAACTACCCTTACTAACTACAATTAGTTACTAAGCTAGCTGTTAGTAACTAACCTAGGTTAAACCTAACTAAGTTAGACTAACCTAGCCTAAGTTAAAATAACCTAAGCTAGGTCTAACTAACCTAACCTCGGTTAGTCTTAGGGTGAGGTTAGGATTTCTATTTTATTTTGGCTTCATTGGTGTTGTCTTCCAATGCCTCATTGTTGTGCACTAGCAATTGGAGTTCAAGCTTGGAGATGATTATCTTTTGGGAGTGCATCTCATTCATTTTTTCTTTGTATTGATGGTAGATGGTTGTATATGCCTCAACCTTTCTCATTTGCAAGGTGACCTTTGCCTGTTGAGGAATGTCTTCAGTGGTATTGGACCATTGGTCCAAGAGTTGTGCTTGTGAAGTGCTGGCCTCTTGAGCGGTAGCAAGTTAGTCCTTTAAGATTCTGCATTCCCTTCTAAGCTTGTCAATGATGAAGGCACGTACTGCCAAAGATTGTTTCATGTCTTCAAGCTTGTCTTTGCAATCCTGGAGCTCTTCTTCTTTGTGAATGAGAGTGAGTCGAGCTTGTGCCACTACCTCCGTCTGTTGAGCATGTGTGGATGTCAAGGAGTTATAGTAGGTCTGCAAGATTGTCGTTGCTTGTACTGTTGCTGTCAGCTCTGTTTGACTTTGGTGGAGGTTGGAGGTCACATCCTCACTGCCTTCTCTTGAGCTTGTAGAGCTTGGTTCATGCACACTTCTTCTACCTCCTCCTCATCTATCTGCACCCGAAGTGCCTTGACCTCTATGGTGATTGCCTGGAATTAGTCTTTGATTTTTGTTGTAGTCTATCTGTCCAATTCTCTTGCATATTATTCCTTGGCCAAGCTAGTGAATAGTTCTGACATTTGGATCATTTGGCTAGCTTGATATTGGATAATAACAAATGGTGATGAGGTCTGGTGATATTGCTGATACAAGTGGTGCCCATGTACCGCCATGTCAACTTGAAGGAGCCACACTCTCTAGCATCCTGAGTTGCCCTGTGTCAATTCCCATCAGAATCCTCCTATGGAACTGTCCCAATCTCTGGGAGAGTTTCAAAGGATGGGTGGAACTCGCAAATCCCCCTCCACCTATGAACAACATTGGAGATGTCCCTGTGCAGATGGGTGAGAGAGATGACATACGCAACATTACTGTGGGGGTTAAAGGTCACTGTGCCTTTACCCCGGTTATGTACAATACTCAAATACATATATAAATGAATGAAAAAGAATATTAGGGTGGTTTTGCACCCACCAAAACTTGTGGCTCTCTGTCTCTCTCTCTCTCTCTCATTCTTCCGTTCTTGCTTCTGTTGAGAGCACTCTCAACTGGTATCAGAGCACGAGTGATCTAGCTGAGCGTGCGTGAATGCTTGGAAGCTCAGCAGCTCTGTGGGAGGACGGAGAAGCTCTGTGGGAAGCTTTGTGGGCGACTTTACTTACATCCGAGTGTGCAGAGACCTTGGAGGAACCTTTGGAAAAGTCACTTTGGTTTTGCGAAGTGGTTTTGAGAGCCTGTTAAGAGTTTTCAAAGAAAAAGTCGTTTTTTGAGCTTTTCTCTGTTCCGTTCAATGACAGAGACTCCGTATTGACTTGTAGAGGCAACTATTGCTTGCTTTTGGTATCCACTTCACTTCAGGAGCTTGGAAACACCTTCATTCTTGAATCTGGGATCATTTCATTGGATTTTTGGCTCACTGTGTCAGTTTCTGCGTTTTTTGCCCGGGTGTTGGAACTCAAGTTTGGAGCAACCATTTGCAGATCTGTCAGTTCCGGTGGACTCAGGAGGTCCTAAAACTTCTATGTTGCTTATCATTTGCACTCCGATGGAGTTTACAAATAGCTCTGTTTTCAAAAACGTTTTTCAGTCCGTGTGTTGGACCCAGTGATTGAGACCACGGTTTCCAAAACCGTCTGTCCCATTGCGTTTCGGACGTCCAAAAACCCCTACCTGCCAGTTCTTGTGCGATTTGGTGGAGGATTTTCAAAGTTATAGATCTCTGTGTATTCGATTCCGTCTCTTTGTTATGCATTTTTCATTCTAAGGTTTTGAAACCTTAGATTTATGCCACATGGCAGTGGATAAGTGTTGACTCCCATTTCTCACTCATCCGTTGGGATTTTGGAGTTCCAGCAGAAGAGAGATATTTGTAGATTTTCTTGTTGAGTCCGATTATGCAATGGCACCCATGTTTTGAGGCATCTCATGTTCTATTTTCAGTAGCGGTCATTACCGTGGGACTATGATTTCTTGAGCATACCTTATGCAGATCACTCTGGTTGCAGAGTTTGAGCAGTGCGCGCTCATTCGTGGTATGCATAGGGTTATAGTGGATGATTTATAGGCCATTTGGATGCATTACAGTCCTTATTGGATGCGCTGATAGGCCCAAATTCCCTTGTGGGATGCTATTTTTTATGGACGCTTTGCACATGGATGCTATTTTATGCTCAGGGACAGCTTTGACACATTGCAGGTGATGCACTGATAGTGCTATGATCTCTTAGATGAGATATTATTAATGCATATGCCAATGGACGGTGTTTATGCTTGAGTCATTTGGCACTTATTGGCATTTTGGATTGCCATTGTAGTTGGCATTTTTCTTTTGGGCTAGATTTGCTCATATGGATGCATAGTATATGCACATGAGTCAGATGCATCTTTTGATGCTTTGAGCTTTGAGTTTTGGTGATATTTCACTCTATTGTGGCATACACATTTGGGTGCACCTAGTATTTGGTGTGATTCTCTCTTATAGGCACTAGCATTTGGGATTTTGCTTCATTTGCATCATCGCATCCTCTTCCATGTCTGAAAAGGAGTTTTTCAGCATTAAAAATTTTGATGGGACAAACTTTTCTATGTGGAAAAAACAAATAAGGGATATGCTTATTCAAAAGAAGCAAATTAAACCCTTGGTAGGGATTGAAGCTAAGCCTGCAAACATGTCTGAGGATGATTGGAATGAGTTGGATGCATTAGCAAAGTCTACTATGAGACTTCATCTTGCAGAGTCAGTTCATTTCATAGTAGTAAATGAGCAGACTAAAGAAGATTTGTGGAAGAAACTATGTGCCACTTATGAGAAGGAAACTACCTCTAATAAAGTTTACCTCATGAAGAGGTTGTTTGAGCTGCAGATGAAGGAAGGGGTCTCCATTGCTTCTCACTTGAATGAATTCAATATTATTTTCAGCCAAGTTTAGGCTCAGAAGATGAATTTTGATGCGGAGACTAAGGCAATATTTCTCTTATGTTGATTGCCATCCTCATGGGATACCTTCCGTACAGCTATCAGTAACTTTGCACCTGGTGGAGTACTGAAATTTGATGATGTTGTGGGTAGCTTGTTGGCCGAGGAGATTAGACAGAAGTCTATGGATGGCAACAAGCAAGATGCAGCCTTAAATGTGCAAAGGAGCAGATCACAGTTCAGGGGGAAGTCCCAAGAAAGAGGGAAGTCACGTAGCAAATCCAGGGCATGGAACATTGAGTGCTACCACTGTGGCAAGAAGGGCCATATGAAAAAGGATTGCTACAAGCTAAAAAGAGAGCAAAAGGATAAGAAAAAGAATGCAAATTGGGGTGCAAATCAAAAGGAAGAGAGTCCAAGGGAGGACAAAGGAAAAGTGAAGATCGAAGAGATCAATGCAGTCACACATGATAGTGACAATCATGTTCTCATCATGTCGAGTTTATCTGCAAAGTTGCTTACCACTTCAGATGATGCATATTCCCAGGATTGGATTTTGGATTTTAGTGCTTCATTCCATGTTACTCCCCATAGGGAATGGTTCTCCACTTATGATAGTGGAAAGACAGGTTGTGTGCATCTTGGAAATGACTATGCACGTGACATAGTGGAAGTAGGTGACATAAAGTTTTCTTTTGCAAATGGGTCTACATTTGTTTTGTAACATGTGACATGTGCCTAAGCTGACCAAGAGTCTTATTTCAGTGGGTCAGCTAGATGATGCTGGTTTTCACACCACTTTTGGCTTTCAGAGTTGGAAAATTCAGAAGGGCTCTATGCTTTTGGCCAGGGGTGCCAAGTGTAGGACTTTGTATCCCTTACATGTATCAGGGGTATTTGATCATGTTGTTGCAATAACCGAGCAGCCAAGCACTTCTTTGTGGCATTGCAGGTTGGGGCACATGAGCTAGAATGGAATGAAACTCTTATGCCGTTTGGGTTATGTACCGCATTTGAGTTTCTCTGATTTTGAATTTTGTGAGCATTGTCTCTATGGGAAGCAGACTAAATCAGCCCATAAAAGAAGGGGAAAGAAAGAGTTTGAAATGCTTGATTTGGTGCATTCAGACTTCTGTGGTCCCATGCCTACACGGTCATTAGGTGGGGCTGAATACTATGTGACATTCATTGATGATGCAATTAGGAAAGTGTGGGCTTATGCTATAGCTCGGAAGAGTGATGTGTTCCAGGTATTTCAGAAATGGCTGGCCTTGATTGAGAATTAGTCAAGTAGAATGCTTAAATGCCTACGGACTGACAATGGTGGATAGTATCTCTCTCATGACTTTCAGCATTTTTGTGATACACGTGGGATTAAGAGGGAGCTCACATCCCCTCGTACTCCAGAGAAAAATCCAGTTGCAGAAAAGATGAAGCGTACCATTCAAGAAAGGTTGCAATGCATGCTTTCCAATGCAAGTCTTTTTGGTGGTTTTTGGGCTGAGGCAAGGAAGACTGCAATGCATGTGATCAATAGATCACCTAGTAAGAGCTTGGATGGTGGTATTCTTGAAGAGGCATGGAGTGGCAAGAAGCCCTCTTACTCTCATTTGCGTATATTTGGGTGTGAGGCATATGCACATGTGCCAAAAGAGCTTCGAAAAAAGCTAGATCCTAAGTCTAGGAAATGCATCTTTCTGGGTTATGGTGAAAGTGGTGAGATGGGCTATCGTCTCTGGGATCCAGAAGCAAAGAAGATCATACGCAGCCATGATGTGGTCTTCAATGAGAAGAAGATGCATAAGGCACCCATGAGGGATGTGGAAATGAGGAGAATCACTTTCCAAGATGTGAATCCACCTACATATGTTGATAGACAGCAAGCTGTCCATGCACCAAATGTGCAAGAAATGGTACCACCAAGTACTCCCACAGGTATACAATCAAGGGTAGATGATGGATCATCTATTGGTGGAAATGATGAGCCAAATGTGGCTGATATGCAGGTGGGACAGCAAGCTGAAATGCCCTTGAGAAGATCTTCTAGAGTGTTTAGACCGCCTGATAAGTTTATTCCAAGGGTAGACTATGTGATGCTTACAAATTGCGGGGAGCCTTCTTGCTACAAAGAGGCTATGATGCGTGAGGATCAACACAAGTGGGAGTATGCTATATGCAATCAGAGATGAGTTCACTTATGAAGAATAAGACTTGGGACTTGGTTTCTTTGCCACATGGAAAGAAAGCATTGCCATGTAAATGGGTCTACAAAATGAAGGTCACAGGTGATGATGTGCCTAGGTACAAGGCCCGTTTGGTTGCTAAAGGATTCAAGCAAGAGAAGGGTGTGGACTTTGATGAGATATTCTCTCTAGTTGTAAAGATGACCACACTTAGATGCATGCTTGGACTAGTTGCATCAGAGGATATGGAGCTTATGCAGATGGATGTCAAGACAGCTTTCTTGCATGGGGATTTGCATGAGAAAATTAGATGGTGCAGCCGGAAGGCTTTGAAGAAAAGGGCAAAGAGCATTTAGTTTGCAAGCTGAAAAAGAGTCTCTATGGTCTTAAGCAAGTGCCTAGAGAATGGTATCAGAAGTTTGATGCTTTCATTCGGTCCCAGGGTTTTAGAAGGAGTGAAATTGATCACTGCCTCTACACTAAAAGGGCTAAGGATAATAGCCTGATAATCTTGGCACTATATGTGGATGATATGCTATTGGCTAGCAAGAATACTTATGAGCTAGATGCATTAAAGGCCAAGTTGCATGAGGCCTTTGATATGAAGGATTTGGGATTTGCAGGTCATATTCTTGGTATGCGCATCATGCGTGATCGGAGTAGGAAACTCCTTTGGCTTTCACAAAAAGAGTATGTTACAAAAGTATTACAACGTTTCAATATGGAGGGGGGGAAGGCAGTGAGTACTCCATTGCCTCCATATGTGAAACTGTCATACAGATAGTCCCAAATCAGATGAGGAGAGGGCCATGATGGCCAAGGTTCCTTATGCATCAGTAGTTGGGAGTCTTATGTATGCTATGATAGCTACTAGACCAGACATTGCATTTGTAGTGGGAGTTGTTAGTCGGTATATGGCTAATCCAGGAAAGAGGCATTGGGAGGCAGTTAAGTGCATCATGAGGTACATGAAGGGTACCAAGGAGATGTGCATCTGCTTTGGTAGAGGAGACATGCATGTACTTGGGTACATAGATTCAGACTATGCAGGGCATGTGGATAGTAGGAGATCCACTTCTAGTTATGTGTTCACCTTTGCAGGTGGTGCAGTGTCGTGGATGTCTCGCATACAGAAGTGCATTGCTTTGTCTACCACAAAGGCTGAGTATGTTGCAGCCACAAAGGGTTGCAAGGAGGCTATATGGCTTGATCGGCTAGTGGGAGACTTGGGGATTCATACAGGTGTACTGACATTGCATAGTGATTCCATGAGTGCTATTCAGCTAGCTCGGAATCTGGTCTTTCATGCAAAGACCAAACACATTGAGGTCAGGTACCATTTCATCAAGGAGGTACTTGAGGACAAGCGCATAGAGCTTGTCAAGGTTCATACAGATGATAACTCTGTAGATATGCTGACGAAGAGTCTACCTAGTCACAGCGGTTTTAGTATTGTCGTGTATTGATGGGCATTGGATAGTATGCTCACTGGTTGTTCTCCCTTAAAGGCACATTGTCCTTTAAGTGGGAGGTTGTGGGGGTTAAAGGTCACTGTGCCTTTACCCCAGTTATGTACAATACTCAAATACATATATAAATGAATGAAAAAGAAGATTAGGGTGGTTTTGCACCCACCAAAACTTGTGGCTCTCTGTCTCTCTCTCTCTCTCATTCTTTCGTTCTTGCTTCCGTTGAGAGCACTCTCAATTACTGTGCCTTTGATCCACAAGGCATATAATGAAGTCCAAGCCATAGTGGATGGTGGAGCAGGTGTCAATGTTCTATCAAAGGAGCTCTACGAAGAATGGGGTCTCCCACCAATGCAAAAGGCTAATTTCAACATACGCCTTGCCGATGATTCACGGGCTAAACCCTTGGGGATAGTGAATGGCATGTCCACAAAGATCGCAGGAGTCTGCTTTTCCCTTCAATTCACAATCTTGGATCTCCCCAAAAAATCCTATCAAATCTTACTAGGACGTCCTTGGTTACAGGAAGCATCAGTCCTCCATGACTGGGGAATTGATAGACTAACAATCCAAAATCGAGACACTGCAGTCAGGGTGAATGTGAGGACAGGAGCTATTAAACCAATTATGCCTTGAGCATTGGATGACACATCTTCCATGACAATCTCAAGCAAATCGGCTCCCCTACAATAGCATGCCATAGCGGGTGACTCACAAAGCAATGTCAATAACTGGATACAAACATTGGCAACCATCGACAACTGTCATTCATTAAACCCCATCTTCTCACAGATAAATGCTAATGCACTACAGGTCGATCCTCCACCGACACATGAAGAACCAATCGATCTAGAGATGCCATTCTTTATGTCTGACTGTGAGTGGGATAATGAACCTAAAGAAGGTACCCATACCAATGATGACTCAGATTTTCCTTGGGACCTTGAAACAGAGGCTGCGAATGTTGAAATTGAAGATCAAATCTTTGATAATGACCTAGCCATTCTGCATGCCCTAATGGCAGTCGAGCTCCCAAAAGTTGAACCTCCGCAATTGAATAACAGCAGAAGATCCCGCAACAAAGCTGAAGGAGGAAATCGCAGTAAAGCCAAGGCCAAGCACTTCAATGAATTCGAACGAGTCCAAACAAGGATTGTCGAATTGTACCTTGCAAAGTCAGCTCCCTCAAAATCAAAACCACCACCTCTTGAATGGTCCCCTGAGGGACTGGAAGGAGTATGCACAGCAAATGAACCCTTAAAGAAAGAAAAGAAGAGCCTAACAAATTAATAAATGCAACTATGCCACCTAGTACACATGCCACATGTCAGGCTAGTTCAACCCCATCAGAGGCCGATCTTCGAGAAGTGCCGGAATACTTCAAGAATTATAAAACTGGTAGTGCGCCAATAGATATTCCAAGACCACTCAAAGAATCTAAAGTTCAAGAAACCGATAGCATTGGTGAAACTCCAATATATGAGGGACCAGCAAAAACACGCACAATAAACCTCACCCTTGAAGGGGAGGAAGAAAAATTGGTTTTCATTGGCAAACAGCTCCGTCAAGAAGATGAAATCAAACTCAAAGAACTCTTAATGGAATACCATGACTGCCTAGCATGGTCATACAAAGAGATGAAAGGAATTTCACCAGAAGTGGCAGTACACATGATACCTATAAGGGAAGGTGCTCACCCTAAGGTATGTGGACCTTATCGCACAAATCCTAAATATGACGAGCTAGAAATACTCCTAGATGCCGGATTCATCTACGAGATAGAGCACACTGATTGGGTTTCACCCATTGTCATTGTGCCTAAACGCAACAAGAAGCTCAAAATATGCGTAAACTTAAAAAATGTGAATGCCGCCACAATTAGGGATCATTATCCCCTACCCTTAACAGAAACAATGTTGGAAAAGGTGGCAGGATCCGAAATATATAGCTTCTTGGATGGCTTCAATGGCTATAACTAAGTGCAAATTGCTCCTCAAGACCAATCAAAAACAGTATTTGCTACAAAATGGGGTATTTTTGCATATCGAGTCATGCCATTCGGCCTTTGTAATGCCCGGCCACATTCCAGCGAGTCATGTTCACAGCTTTCAAGTCATTTTTGAATAAGTTTTTACAGGTGTTCTTGGATGATTTGTGCACAAACAGGACCACTTCAAATGTCTTGAAGAAGTACTAATCAAATGTAGGGAGTATGGCATCTCCCTAAATCCAACAAAATGCCAGTTCATGGTCACCCACGGAGTTGTTTTGAGACACATCATCTCTCAACATGGGATTGCAACTGGCATGGACTAAATCAAAATCATCATGGAATTGCCTCCTCCTACAAATTCCAAAGGTGTACAGGTCTTTATGGGACATGCCGGCTATTATAGAAGATTTATATTGTAGTATGCCATGATAGCTAGACCACTTTACAAATTATTAGTGGAGTTCTTATGGACCGAAGAGTGCGACCAAGCCTTTGAGCATTTAAAGTGGTGCCTAATCACAGCACCCATCCTTATATCTCCCAATTGGGATATTGATTTTCATGTTTATACTGATGGATCCAAGTATGCAATTGGGAGTGTGCTTTGTCAACTTGGTGAACATACGAAAGACTACCCCTTCTACTTCGCCAGTCGACAACTCAATGATGCAGAGATCAACTATACAACCACAGAAAGAGAAGCCCTAGCAATGGTATATAGTGTAAAGAAATTTCGGCACTATCTACCAGCAAATGATTTTGTCTTCTACACTGACCATCAAGCATTGCTTTATCTTGTGAACCATCCGTGTACCACAGGAAGAATAACCAGATGGCTCCTCTTGCTACAAGAATTCAACTTCAAAATAGTGGTTCATAAAGGTGCCCAACACTACATTGTCGATCACATGTCTCGGGTCAAGTCAGGAGAAGAAGCCACTGGAGTAGAAGACGACTTACCAAATGCGACAATACTTCAAATAGATGTTGTTCCAGAGTGGTGTGGAGATATCATTGGGTACTTGATGGCAGGAAGACCACCCCCTCACATGAAAGCAGTAGATGCCAGAACATTGATTCTAAAGGCTGCACCCTATCAACTCATTACAGGACAACTGTACAAGATGGGCAAGGACCAGATATTAAGAAGATGTGTAATGCCTCATGAGATCCTACCAATCTTGAGTGAAGTCCATGAAGGCATTGCAGGAGGACACTTCCAAGGAGAAGCCACAGCAAGAAAAGTTCTCCTCGCAGGCTACTAGTGGCCAACACTGTCAGCAGGTGCCTATGAATATGTAAAAGGCTGTGATGTATGCCAACGAACTAGAGGAGGAGGAGGTGGAGGGAGGAGGAGGAGGGAGGAGGAGAGGGAGAGGATGAGTTGCAAGGTTGGAGAAGAGGGGAGGAGGAGTTGCAAGGTTAGGACATGCTTTTGGACGTGCAGTGCAAGGGAGCATGGACAGGAGAAGGGAGGAGGAGCAGGGAGGAGGAGAGGGACAGGATGGGTTGCAAGGGTGGAGGAGAGGGGAGGAGGAGTTGCAAGATTAGGACATGATTTTGGACGTGGAGTGCAAGGAAGCATGGATACTTGAGACAATTGCTTGGAATACCAAAGTAGAACTAAACACAATGCCCCAAAGAGTGTGGGCTTCATTCCATTATGAGGTATTTATACAAGTTGGAGAGCTTCTCTCTGTGCATGTAGGAATTGTAACTCGTTGCCGTTTGTTTGATAACCATGATATAGCACCTTGACCAAGGAAAAATGCATGTCCTTGTGTTGATCTCCTAGTCTCGTGATCTCCGGCATAGTCACTGTCACAGTATCCATGCAATCATGGATAACTTCCTCTATATTCTATCCCAAACTATCTTGTACCTATGATGTATCTCAAGACTCTTTTGGCTGCATTCCAGTGAGACTGTTTTGGATTTGCCATAAACTGTGCTAGTGAGCTTACTGCATAACAAATATATGGATGTGTGATTGTCAGATATATAAGAGATCCGATGAGCTACCTATAGTATCTATCATTGACTATAGGATTTTTCGAATCTTTAGTAAGTTTCAAACTCTGCTCCATGGGAATGGCTGCAATCTTGCAATCTGCCATATGAAACTTCTTCAGGAGACTGTCAACATACTTGAGTTGACTCATGAATGTGCTATCTGAATCTCTCCAGAACTCAATTCCAAGACAATAATGCATAAGTCCAAGATCTTTCATGTTGAACTCTATAGATAAGTCTTGTTTTAGTTTTCTGATGAAGCTATCCTTGCTTCCTATCACAACCAGATCATCTACGTACAAAAGTGCAATAGTAATATCTTCCCCTTGAACTTTGTAGTAGAGAGTATGATCTACATTGGATTTCATGTATCCCATATTAGCAAAATACTTGTCAATTCTGATGTACCAACTTCTAGGTGCTTGCTTTAAGCCATAGAGACTTTTCTTGAGATGGCAAACCTTATTCTCCTTTCCTAGTTCAACATAACCTGCTGGTTGTTGTATGTAGACTTCCTCATCTAGGTAACCATTGAGAAATGAATTCTTGACATCAAGCTGATACACATTCCATCTGCTAAGTGTTGCTAGTGATATCAACAACCGTATGGAATCCATCTTTGCTACTGGAGCATAAGTCTCATCATAATCTTGACCATATTGCTGTGCAAATCCTTTTGTAACTAGTCTGGATTTGTATCTCTGAATACTTCCATCTGGATTGTACTTCACTTTGTATACCCATTTGTTTGCTATGGCCTTCTTTCCTGGTGGAAGGTCACATAATTCCCAAGTATTATTCTTATACAAAGCATTCATTTCTTCATTCATAGCAATTTGCCATTATGGCTTGTCTACTGCATCTTCGAAGTACATTGGCTCTTCTGTAGCCATGATGGTAGCCATAAGAGCATAGTTGGTGTAGTTTCCACCTGAATTGCTTTGCCTTTCTGAGCATATGTCAATCTAACTGGAGGTCTGCTTTCCCTAGTAGACCATCTAAGTTGCTGTGGCTCTGCTTAGGGTGTTGCTGGCAATTCTTGCTCTTCTTCATCAACCTGTTCTATAGATGACTATGAAGTCGATGCTTCTATCTCCTGTGTAGGTGAGGTTTTCCATTCTGATTCCTCATCAAAGATTACATCTCTAGAGATAATGACCTTGTGGTTGATGGGATCATACAACTTGTATGCTTTGCTTTCTTCACTATAGCCAACCATGATGCATTTGCGTGACTTTGCATCCAATTTCCTATGAGATGTTCATCATGTATGTGGGCATATGCTATGCAACCAAATATGCGAAGATGCCCAATGTGTGGCTTATGTCCAGTGAATGTTTTATAAGGAGTCATACCCTGTATCGGTTTGGTAGGAAGCTGATTAATAAGCAAATAGTTTGCTATAGCTATTGCTTCTGCCCAATACTGATTCGGAAGATGCTCCTCACTAACCATTACTCTGATAAAGTCCCATTCTTCCTTTTAGCTCTTGCATTCTGCTGAGGAGTATCTGCACATGTAAATTGTCTTCGTATGCCATGACTTCTGCAAAATTTCATGAATGCTGAAGACATGTATTCACCTCCTCTATCTGATCTCATGACCTTGATCTTTCTGTCTGTCTAGTTTTCTACCATGGCTTTGAATTCTTGAAATCTGGAAAACACTTCAAATTTCTCTTTCAAAAAGTAGACCCAACAATATCTGTTGTAGTCATCGATGAAATTCAAGTAGTAAAGTGAACCATTGATGTTGTGGGTCTCGACATAACCCCATACATCTGTATGAATTAAATCAAGAATACCTCATGCACGAGAGGTACTTCTGCCAAAGTTGGTTCACTTTTGTTTGCCGAAGCAGCATGCTTCACAAACTTTTCCAAGAAACTGTAGCTTCGGACTCCCAATTGCCATATTCTAATTCCTGAGATGATCTAACAGGTACTTGAAGTTGACATGACCATATCTCTTGTGCCATTTTGTAGATAGTGGCATCTGTTGTGGTTGAGCTGACATGGCATGTTTATCTAGTACT
Organism: Dipteris shenzhenensis; assembly: GCF_047967505.1. NCBI lineage: Eukaryota > Viridiplantae > Streptophyta > Polypodiopsida > Gleicheniales > Dipteridaceae > Dipteris > Dipteris shenzhenensis. The sequence continues at coordinate 25,835,034 of NC_141607.1, read as the reverse complement.
ATAGCTAGCATTCTGTATAAGCATCCTTCCTTGACACCTTTTGCTACTAGCTGACATCTTTTGGATTTATCTCTGATAGTGCATTCAGCACAATCGAAGATGACTTTGTAGTTGTGTTCTGTCATTTGACCTACTAACAAGAGGTTCTTGCTGAGCTTTGGAACATAGAGCACATCTTTCACCAATCCTTTTGTACCAGTGTTCATAGGGATAACACCTGTCCCTTGAACAAGATTCGGTGTATTGTCTGCTGTGTAGATGACATTCTTATGTCCTTCTAATGGCTTCATTTTTGTGAACCATTCCTAATGATTCATCATGTGAGATGATGCACCGCTGTCGATATACCAAGGATCCTATTCCACTTGGTCGACTTGATAGATGAAATCCTCTTTGGGATTGAAATCAGTGTTACACTGTATCAGTTTGCTACATTTTCTCATTTGCAAGAAACATATTCCCATGTTCATTTGCAAAATGACTGTGACTAGAATGTCCACCACGATGATTTCCTCTACCTCAAAAATTCCCTCGATTGCCACTGGATTGGCTGCCTTGGTCATACTGCTTCTTGCGGTGGCAATATCTTTCATAGTGTCCAAACTTGTAACAGTAGTTGCACTGAATGTTTGACACATTGGTGGATACATTCCCTCGTCCTTGAAATCTTCCTCGATTGGAATGATTTCCTCTTTGCTGATTTTGATGTTGCTAATGCTGATTCTGATTTTGGCTTTGCTGATGATGATCACTTTTCTTATATGATCTACCTCTGCCTCTGCCTATGCTTCTGTTTGAAGCTATGAATTCCTGATCATTAGAATGACCTTTTCGTGCTTGGATGGCTTGAGTCCTGAGTTCTTCACCAAGTAGGACTGACTGAAGTTCTTCTAGTGTCGAAATTTGCCATTGGATGGTAATACTCTGGACTAGATTCTCGTATCCCTCTCCTAGTCCATTCAGAATGACTTGAACCATTTCTACGGGGTTCATAGTCTCTCCTGCTACTATGAGTTGATTTTTGTAGTCTTTTATCCATAGTACATGAGCATGACCGATTTCATTGTTGTTGTGGAAACTCTGGTTGCTTTTGTTTCTTAGGGTGAGAATCCTAGATGTGTTCTTGGACTCGTAGAGAGCTACGAACATATCCCATGCTTCTTTCAATGTCTTGACTATGTTGAACTGTCCTAGCATGACATCTTGCACATTCTGCTTAATCAGATGATAGGCATACTTGTCTTTCTTATCCCATTCTGCCTGAGCTTGGGCAATGGCAGGATCTGCTTCTGGTGCGAAAACTGTTTGCATAGCTGTAGATCCCATTGTAGATCCCGTTGCTGGTGCTGTGTGACAATAGGTGGAGTAGAGCTACTGGTGGTGGCTGGATCGTCCAATGGTCTAGGTGTAGACCCATCAACATATTCCCATTTGTCCTGAAGTACAAGAATGGTCTCCATTCGATATTTCCATGTACCATAATTGGAGTTGTCTAACTTAGCAGATGCCTCTAGATTGAGGTTGCTAGTCGTAGACATGGTGCAAGAAATGTACTCAACAGTGTCTTTGTATGAATCAACTACAAATACACTGACTGTGCCAAGTGGAATTTGAACTATCAATGAAGAACTACAATATATAAAATATGATCTATGTTACAAGGCTTATGGCAAATGATGCCGAGAATAGCCAAGAGGCTTTACAAGGCTGAAATGATGTGCACAATGCTGTGAGATAGCCAAATAGGCTTTACAATGGTGGCATGTGTGTGTGAAATCAAGTGCTATCTACCCACTGAAAACAATCTGCAATGCCTCTATACTCTATGAAGTCTGCTCACTGAATTGATGAATGTAAGGTTTTAGGTAATGTAATGATGTGAAACCATATGTGAGTGTATGGATTGACTCCGAGTAGGTACTAGTCGAGAATTTCGAGCATGGCTTCGATTGGCAACTTGGGGAAATTCAAAGCGTTCCCTATGGCGATCTAGTCTACTTTGATCTAGATCTATACTAGCCATTAATCGATGAAAGAGCAGCAAATAATTCCTTTTGTTTTGTTCTTTTTAAGTGCTGGGTCAGATGCATCAATGTAGAGGTGAATGTGCATGAAGGAAGTGGTTTTGTCAGGCGAGGCTCAAGTGTGAGTGTAACTTGCCCTGAAATGTGCACGTGATGTGATGAGCAAGTAGAGCACAAAAAATCGAGCGACTTTCCTTTTTGGAGCACCCTGAAATTCTTCTTGGATTAAGAGATATGACTTAATCTATGTGGAGGGGCGAAAGGAGTGCAAATGGTGCTCAATGATGGTGTGTCACTATGGGTCACATGCGGTGATGATGTGGCACTATGCCTAGCAAGAGATATGCCAATAGAGCCCTATGCTAAGGTGGTAGGAGTGGTCACATGCAATGACTGTGGAGCACTGTGTGTGCCTGCAGAGGTCGAGTGTGCCATGTGGCACTGATGATGTGGTAGATGATGATGTCAGAAAAGGTGACATGGTAGTTGATGTGGTATTATCTAGAAAAGAAATCAAGGCATAAGGCTAGATGCTAGGTATGGCAATGATCATGGGCCATATAGGAAAAGGGAACGTGAGGGGAGAAGCGTTAACATGGGTGGGGAAAAGGGATTAAGAGGGGTGGGAATGAAGAGGGGGACTATGGCACAAGGGGGAAGGGAGAAGGGGAAGAGGAGCATGTACATGATGGGAGGTGGAATATAGAGATGGGGACATCAAGGGAAGAGATTCATGCTTTATTTTAAAGGAAGGGGGGGAAATCAAAGTACTAGCTAGATGGCTTTACAAAGAATGAGCATGTCCCATCAAGGAATAGCCCCCTCCTTTTATAGCCAAGAGAGGGGGTCTCTCCCAATAAATGCATCCTCCCACATGCATGGTGTGTGTGGAGGAATCTCCCATGTGGGCTAGGAGGGTACGCACTCTCAATTGTATGCGACAATCCTTTGCCTCATTTTTTCACATAAATCAAACCACATATCCCAAGTCTAAGATACTCCCTTGGTCTCTCCCCAATTTTATAATACGTTCAAACATCTAGGAGGACAAGTGGAGGGTTGGCACAAGGAGTCTTGCCACCTCATCCTACTTTCCCCATTATTTAACTTGCATTCTTGGACTATCTACACTCCCCCCACATGGGCCTATCCTACATGGAGGGAGTAATCCCATATAATATCCATCTCCACCTATTTTATATTACTTCTCCCATGGTCCTTGGCCCATGTCTCACTAAATGCAGGCATGGGACCGCCTAGGTGGAGGGGTGGCACATGGAGGAACCATGCCACCTTAACATTTTACAATATTACTACCATGGATTATGTACAACACACCTTATGGGTCCTCTTACATGGAAGGGTGGCACATGGTCATGCCCTGCCACCTCAACCTTGGGCCCTATGCACACCATATTGTATTATACTATTGCCACACATATAAGCACACACACATATTTATGCCTTTTACCTTGGTCAAATTTATCCATAATAGTTCCCCCCCGGTAGGGAATGCATAGCATTTCCATGCCTGGCACCATCACGCACAAAGAAGGGCTTAAGATAACGCTTGTTGATCACCTTCTTTCCATATGGCTCATGCAGCTCCTAAACTTGTATAGACCCATTGCTACGTTCCTTGATGATTTTGTATGGACCCGTCCACAGTGGAAGGAACTTTTTATCCATTTGGTGGTCCAATCTGTTATCAAAGCATAGCACAACATCCCCCTCAGCAAAGTGTCTTTCCCATCCCTTACGAATCTTAGCATCCAAGCGGGCCTTTTGTCGATTCTTTTGGACTCTGTTTGATGTAGTGCAAGGCATCGGATTTTATCTAACTTCTCAAGTTGTACCAACCTAGCCTCTACATGTTCATCTTCTATCATCCTCTGTTCTTGTGCCAATCTCAAGGCTGGAATCTCTATCTGTAGTGGTAAAATTGCCTCAGTACCATGCACCAACTCGAAAGAAGTGTGACCTATAGACGTTTTATGGGTGATGTTGTAAGCCCACACAGCTTCAGTGACATTCTGATCCCACTGGCTCCTATTCCTTGTGGCCATTTTTCCCATGGATTTACAAAGGAGGCCATTGATCCACTCCGTTTGTCCCATGGATGCTGGATAATAGATGCTAGAAGTGCGATGATCAATACCCGTGCGATCCATGAGCAACTCCATTGCTTCATTTAAATATGGACTCCCATGGTCAAATACTATTTCCATGGGTGTCCCAAACCTTGTGCAGATACGTTCAAATATGAAATTTGAAACTGCCTTACTATTTGCAGTGGGGAGGGTGATAGCTTCAGCCCACTTAATGACATACTAAGTGGCTATCAAAAGATACTTCTTTTTGCGGGTAGTCATGGGCAAGGGCCCAACAAAATCTATTCCCCACTTCTGAAACAGATGGATGGACATCACTGGATGATGTTGCCCAGGATGCAAATTCTTCCTACCAAAGAATTGACATGGTTCACAAGTTTTGGAGTACATAGTGACATCCTTGAACAAGTTCGGCCAATAGTTACCATCATGTAAAATTTTCTTAGCTATATAGTCACCGGCATAATGGCCTCCACGAAATCCATCATGATAATGCTTCAATACCTTAGGTACTTCATCTGCATCAATGGCCCATCTTAGTACCTCATCTAGGCCTTGACGGTACAACACCCCATCAAAGAGAGTGTAGCGCCTACTATCTCTATGGATCTTCTTTCTCTCATAGCTAGTACTTTTTGGAGGAAAGGAGAAAGTGGTCAAAAATATGTAGATACCACCATACCATGGATCCCCAACTTCTATGGCTGCTACAAGGGTTACATCAAGGCACTCCTCTAAATCAATCAAAGCATTCTTCAAGTTGGAATAACCCCCTTTTACAATTTTGAAAGAAAAATCATATTCTTGTAAAACTACCAACCATTTGGCCAACTGGCCCATGGGATTTGGTGATTGAAGAACCTACTTTGCAAAACCATTGCTAGAGATTATAATGAAGGACTTTCCAACCACATAATGCTTAAATTTCTCAATGCAGAACACCAAAGACAAGGCATGCTTGTCAACCTTAGAGTAGCTTCATTCAATTTTGAGCAATTGTTGAGAAGCAAATCGAATAGGATACATGAACCAATCCTCCCCTTGCTAGAGAAGAATACCCGCCAGAGTGTGCTCACCAAACCCAGGATTGATATAGAAAGTCTTTGACCAATCAGGATTGCATAGAATGGATTCTGAAGCCAGAGCACTCTTGATTTGTATAAACCCATGATCACAATCCTCATCCCAAGAGAAATCAACCCCATCTTTTAATAGCGTAGTCATGGGTCACGTCAAAGCAGCATATTGATCAATGAAGCGGTGATAGTATCCTGCTACATTGACAAATGAGTGTACCTGACATTTGGTTGTTGGCAAGGAGAGCTTGAGGATAGCTTCTACCTTCTCGGGGTCAGGCTAGATGCCCTCAGATGAGACAATATGTCCCAGTAACCTCCCTTGAGTGGCTCCAATGGTGCATTTATTAAGGTTGAGGCTGCCATTTGCATCATTGACCCTTTGGAAGGCCAACCTAACCTTAATGACATGCTACTTTCATGCCGAGAATATATAGAAATCATCTAAAAACACCTCCAAGAAAACCCCCAAATAAGGAGCAAACACCATCTGCATAAATCTTTGAAAGGTAGCAGGAGCATTAGTGAGGCCAAATGGCATTACTTTGAATGCAAACGTCCCCCAGGGTGTGGCAAATGTGGTTTTAAGCACATCCTCCTTGGCAATTCTAATTTGATAAAGCCCGAAGTAACCATCACAAAAAGTATACATCTCATGACCACTTGCCTTCTCAAGAATGAGGTCTTGAAAGGGCAGAGGATGATGGTCCCTCTTGGTGGCTGCATTGAGTTTCTTGTGCATGTTTTTGCGGGTCCCTCATAGATTGGACTTTCTCCAATGCTATCAGTTTCTTGAACTTCAGATTCCCTTAGTGGTCTTGGCATTGCTATTGGTGCACTACCACTTGTGTAATTCTTGAAGTATTCGGGCACTTCTCGAAGATCGCAGCCTCTAATGGTGTTATACTAGCTTGACATGTGCCACATGTACCGGGTGGCATAGTTGCATTTACCAATTTGTTAGGCTCTTTTTGACTTTGTTTTTCTGAAGTCTCTTGATCGAGATTCATCCGCACATATGGCTTATATTTCCGAAACTTCTTACGTTGGGAATTGTGGGGTAACTTTTCCACTAGTAAGGTGTTTCCAATAAGTAAGGGTTCATTTGCTGTGCATATTCCTTCCAGTCCCTCAGGGGACCATTCAAGAGGCGGTGGTTCTTATTTTGAGAGAGCTGGCTTTGCAAGGTACAATTTGATGATCCTTGTTTGGACTCGTTTGAATTCATTGAAGTGTTCGGCCTTAGCTTTTCTGCAATTTCCTCCTTCAGCTTTCTTGTGGGATCTTCTGCTGTTATTCAACTTTGGAGTTCAAATTTTGGGAGTTCAACTACCATTAGGGCATGCAGAATGGCTAAGTCATTGTCAAAGATTTGATCTTCAATTTCAGCATTCTCAGCCTCAGTTTCAAGGTCCCAAGGAAAATCTGAGTCATCGTTAGTATGGGTACCTTCTTCAGGTTCATTATCCCACTCGAGGTCAACCATACAGAATGGCATCTCTAGATTGATTGGTTCTTCATGTGTGAGTGGAGGATCTCCCTGGAGTGCCTTAGCATCTATCTATGAGAAGATGGGGTCTAATGAATGGCAGTTATCAATGGTTGCCAATGTTTGTATCCAGTTATTGACATTGCTTTGTGAATTGCCCGTTATGGCATGCTATTGCAAGGGAGCTGATTTGCTTGAGATTGTCATTGAAGATGTGTCATCCAACGCTCTAGGCACAATTGGTTTTATAGCTCCTGTCCCCACATTCACCTTAACTATGGTGTCACGATTCTAGATTGTCAGTCTATCAGTTCCCCAGCCATGGAGGACTGATGCTTCCCATAATCAAGGATGTCCCAATAAGATTTGATATGCATCTGCAACACCCGCATGCCCCCTGGTCACAGCTAGTGCATCTATGTGTCGTGAACAGATCATGAATGATGATTGTTTTTTGAATTCCTGTGTCTTATGGCACGTCGCGAACAGCTCGTGATTGTTTTCCTGGGTTCCTACGTCTTCTGGCGCACCTGCATGTTGCAGACACATTTTTGGGCTCCTGGAAAAAATCTCATCTGGCACACCTACGCATCGCAGATAGATTTTTGGGCTCCTACAAAAATTCTCTTCTAGCGCACCTGTGTGTTGTGGACAAACTTTTCAGGCTCCTACAAAAAATCTCGTGCCCCTCTTCTTCTTCTTCTCTTTCTCTTCTCTTCTCCTCTCCTCTCTTTTTATTAAGGAGTGGGAATTGAACCCAAGACCTCCCCTTTCACAAAAGGAAGACTTACCAATGGGCCAGTAAATAGGAAGTGATGAAAGTGTAATGATATTGCTTATATGGTGAAATCTCATGAATTGTAACTCTCTAACCAGAGGGAGTTTCCAAAAAGCAAAAGTATTTCATTTCATGTGCTCTATTCATATCTGATACCAGATCGTAGATTCTGAACTTTTTCAAGTTCACTCCTTGGACGCACGCCACACGAGGAGGGTGGATATTTATGTCACTTCTCGACGAGTTCAACGATTTGGTGCTCAGTCCTCCACTCATTACAGCTACCAATTAGCAAGATCTCTTTCTTGATCTTCATGTCGATCTTCAACAACTAATTATACAATGCATTGTTCAAGGAGACGATGGGTGGGATGATACACCGTGGATGATTCAAGGTGAAGAACTAGTGTACACTGGGATGACTTTGATTTCAATTCTACTAATTGTGCGGTGATTGAGCTACTTGCTGCATCGGAGGTAATTAAAAGGGTGACATTCTTTGAAGGGTGGGATGCTCCCCAAGCTTGGGGGGAGATTTGGCGCATCTGCATATTATTATGTGTGCTTTGTGGATGTATCTTCACCTGATTTTCAGTGTAAGGGATCAGAAGGTCACTGAAGTTGTGTGGGCTTACAACATCACTCATAAAACATCTACAGGTCACACTCCTTTTGAGTTGGTGTATGGTACTGAGGCAATTTTACCACTAGAGATAGAGATTCCAACCTTGAGATTGGCACGAGAATAGAGGATGACAGAAGATGAACATGTAGAGGCCAGGTTGGTACAACTTGAGAAGTTAGATGAAACCCGATGCCTTGCACTACATCAAATAGAGATCCAAAAGAATAATCGACAAAAGGCCCACTTGGATGCTAAAATTCGCAAGGGATGGGAAAGACACTTTGCTGAGGGGGATGTTGTGCTATGCTTTGATAACAGATTGGACCACCAAATGGATAAGAAGTTCCTGCCACTGTGGACTGGTCCATACAAAGTCATCAAGGAATGTAGCAATGGGTCTATATAAGTTCAGGAGCTACATGAGCCATATGGCAAGAAGGTGATCAATAAGCGTTGTCTCAAGCCCTTCTTTGTGCGTGATGGTACCAGGCATGGAAATGCTGTGCATTCCTGCCTGGGGGGGGAACTATTATGGATAAATTTGACCAAAGTAAAAGGCATAAATATGTGTGTGTGCTTGTATGTGTGGCAATAGTATAATAAAATATGGTGTGCATAAGGCCCAGGGATGAGGTGGCAGGGCATGATCATGTGCCACCCTTCCATGTAAGAGGACCCATCAGGTGTGTTGTACATAATCTATGGTAGTAATAATATAAAATGATAAGGTGGCATGGGTCCTCCATGCACCACCCCTCCACCTAGGTGGTCCCACGCCTGCATTTAGTGAGATATGGCCCAAGGACCATGGAAGAAGTAATATAAAATAGGTGGAGATAGATATTATATTGGATTATTCCCTCCATGTAGGATAGGCCCATGTGGGGGGGGGTGTAGAAAGTCCAAGAATGCAAGTTAAATAATGGGAAAGTAGGATGAGGTGGCAAGATTCCTTGTGCCAACCCTCCACTTGTCCTCCTAGATGTTTGAATGTATTATAAAATTGGGAAGAGATCAAGGGAGTATCTTAGACTTGGGATATGGGGGTTGATGTATGTGGAAAAATGAGACAAAGGGTTGTCGCACACAATTGAGAGTGTGTAACCACCTAGCCCACATGGGACACTCTTCCCCACACACACCATGGATGTGGGAGGATGCATTTATTGGGAGAGACCCCCTCTCTTGGCTATAAAAGGAGGGGGTTGTTCCTTGATGGAACACGCTCATTCTTGTAAAGCCACCTAGCTAGTACTTTGATTTCCCCCCCCATCTCTCCAATAAAGCATGACTCTCTTCCCTTGATGTCTCCATCTCTACATTCCACCTCCCATCATGTACATGCTCTGTTGAGAGTTCACGCTCAACATCATGTGATCATGTGTGCATAGCACCATCACGTGATCATATGTGCATAGCACTAACCTTATAGAGTGCTATAAAGGAAA